>NW_023250824.1:0-1104 GCF_002007445.2 Ailuropoda melanoleuca
TGAGAAGCCAGAGATATGAAAAAATGAGGCATGTTATACTCTAACCCTTCCTAGTCAACATTTGTTACAAGGTTCTCAGTTGTATTGCAATGACTTCTGTCACATAACTGAACTTAACTTGTGAACATTGATATCATGGTATCAAATCATACTGCTCTGGCAGTAATGTGAGTCATCACTAATAAGCACAGATTCCATGATTATAAGGCTTTGAAGAATCTGTGGGTCATCTGGTTCCATGTTTTTTTAATCCAAAATTTAAAATGTTTCGCTGTTTAGCACAAAGATAGCCCACTGGAAACAGATGAATCACAATATTAAAAATATTAGAATTGGAATGGCATAATATTATAACTATTAAAGGTGAGCAACAGACATGAGATTTCATTATACTATTCTATAATCTTTGGCCTTTGCTTTTAATTACATCATACATCTTACCACAGAAAATTTTAAACAGCATTGTCAAGAAGGATCTGTTCCTTTAGACAATTTTCTGAACTGTTACAGCAACGTAGAGAAGATCTGAACCGAAAGTCAGGTCTACAGCATGCTGCTTCAACCTATTTAAAAATCCATAAAGTTCTTTGATTGAAAGGCACTGAGATTTCAATGTGATTTATTTTCCTAGAGTGATCACAGTACAAGTTGCCTAATACACAGTATTTAGTCTTTGTTGCTTCTTTCTACATCTGGTTAGAATCATATAAGATTATGCAAGCTCAGTTCTAGGTACACAAGAAATGTTATAATCAGTGAGGTAACCAGCTTAAGAAGTATGGTAATCCAGTTCAAATTGTAAACAAATAAAAGATGTTTTAAATGCAAGAAGCACAACACTAGGAAATAGTACAATAATATGAAGTGCTTAAAAAATACCGGCATATACTATATCTTCAACAAGCACTAACTATAGTCATTCTGCTTTTCCATTGGTATATCTTTATACACATTAATGCAAGANGTGCAAGATATTCTATAATGGAATTTTTTTCCACTTTAGTATGAAGAAACTAAAAATAATTTGGGGACATGTTTTCTTTGCTCTATCTATGGGACTAATAGGGCCCTAAGTCTTCTTTGGTCAATACTTAAAGCAAAAAA
>NW_023250825.1:0-529 GCF_002007445.2 Ailuropoda melanoleuca
TGTCCTTGACACGGAAGCGGGTGTGCGTCTGCTTGCCAAGTGTTTGGCAAGAAGGCTTAGCAGAGGGACCCCTGCTATCCGCTTCCAGCTGCCTTTCTCTTCCCAGAGATGGACACTGTGCGTGCACCCCCTGTTGGGCAGGTGCGTTGATTCTGGGCCAGAGAGGCTTTGAATCTTCTTGCCCTGAGACTAGGGAAGGACAGAGTCCTCTTCTTGGGTCGCCTCAGACTTGCGATGCAAGCGCTGGCTTGTGTGGCTGGGTCCATGCTGACCTCAGTGGACTCAGGGAAGGAGAGGCTATGACGACAATGGAGAAGCACGTGAATACACATGCACACACCCACGCACACANGCCACGCACACACTCACGCATACGCACGGACACCAATTTCTCTTTCCACACTGCATGAGCCATTGCTTTTAAAGCCCTTCTTTCTGACTCTGTTCTCCTTTTAGATCGTGTCGCAAAGGAAGGCAGGAGAAAACGGACATCCATTTCTCCATCCCAAACCAGTATCCTCCTTCAAGC
>NW_023250826.1:0-540 GCF_002007445.2 Ailuropoda melanoleuca
TGCACATGGCATTTGAATCTAGTTCTGTTTGATGTGGGAGCTGAGCTAACCATCGTCGTATGAAAGCAGGCCGCACATCCTCGTACCAAGCTTAAGCTGCTAGTGATTCCTTGTTAATGGAACAGTCCAATGTGGGTATTTGGTGGGCAGCTTTCCCTGGGATGATGCTGGAGCCCAAGCTCCCTCCATAGGGGTCTCTGCCATCTGCTAGGCCCCGGGGTCTCCTGCTTCCAGAGGTAGACAGGAAAACAGGGGTTGGAGACAGCATGTCTGTTTTTTAAGCACAGCCTCCCAGAAGGCACACATCTCCTCTCTTTACATTGCATTGGTGGAAGCTGGTCAGACGGGCCCACCTCGAGGCTGGGGGCTGAGACACCTCGCCTCTGGCAGGACAACCCCTTTTCACAAATAACACTACACTTCGNTCCTAAAATCTACTGATATGTTTTTTTTTGTTGTTGTTGTTTTGTTTTTAAGATTTTATTTATTTATTCGACAGAGATAGAGACAGCCAGTGAGAGAGGGAACACAAGCAGGGGG
>NW_023250827.1:0-951 GCF_002007445.2 Ailuropoda melanoleuca
TGGTGGGAATGCAAGTTGGTACAGCCACTCTGGAAAACAGTGTGGAGGTCCCTTACAAAGTTAAAAATTGACCTACCCTATGACCCAGCCATTGCAATACTGGGTGTTTACCCCAAAGATACAGACATAGTGAAGAGAAGGGCCATATGCACCCCNAGAAGGGCCATATGCACCCCAATGTTCATAGCAGCATTGTCCACAATAGCTAAATCGTGGAAGGAGCCGAGATGCCCTTCAACAGATGACTGGATTAAGAAGTTGTGGTCCATATATACAATGGAATATTACTCAGCTATCAGAAAGAACAAATTCTCAACATTTACTGCAACATGGACGGCCCTGGAGGAGATAATGCTAAGTGAAATAAGTCAAGCAGAGAAAGACAATTATCTTATGGTTTCTCTCATCTATGGAATATAAGAACTAGGAAGATCGGTAGGAGAAGAATGGGATAAAGAAAGAGGGGTAATCAGAGGGGGGACGGAAGCATGAGAGACTATGGTCTCTGAGAAACAAACTGAGGGCTTTGGAGGGGAGGGGTTGGGAATAGGACAGGCTGGTGGTGGGTATTAAGGAGGACATGTATTGCATGGTGCACTGGGTGTTATATGCAACTAATGAATCATCGAACTTTACATCAAAAACCAGGGATATACTGTATGGTGACTAACACAATATAAAAAAAATATTAAAAAAATATTTGCAAAACCAACAGAAAAAAAATGATTGGGTAAACCAGCATATTAAAAATAAGTTTATACAATTTCTGGAGACCAATGAGAAGGAAAACACATCGGTCCAATACCTATGGGACACTGTAAAGGCAGTCCTAAGGCGAAAATACATAGCCATCTAAGCCTCACTCTAAAGAAAAGAAAAATTTAATTTTTTTTTAATTTTATTTTATTATATTATGTTAATCACCATACAGTACATCCCCAGATTCCGATG
>NW_023250828.1:0-563 GCF_002007445.2 Ailuropoda melanoleuca
TGCTTTGTCGAAGATTAGTTTCCCAAAGAGCTGAGGGTCCATTTCTGGGTTCTCTATTCTGTTCCATTGGTTTATGTGTCTGTATTTGTGCCAGTATCATGCTGTCTTTGTGAACACACCTTTGCAATACAGCTTGAAATCTGGCATTGTGATCCCCCATCTTTGTTTCTCCGTTTCATCAATTCCTTGGCGATTCGGGACCTTTTCTGGTTCCACAGAAATTTAAAGGCTGTTTGTTCCAGTTCTTTGAAAAATGGCATTGGTATTTTGATCGGGATAGCATTGAAAGTGTACATTGCTCTGGGTAGCATAGATATTTTCACTATGTTAATTTTTCCGATCCATGAGCATGGAATATTTTTCCACCTTTTTGTGTCTTCTTCAATGTCTTTCAAGAGTGATTTGTAGTTTCTACAATATAGATCCTTTACGTCTGTTGTTACGTTTNCAATATAGATCCTTTACGTCTGTTGTTACGTTTAATTCTGAGACAATGTATGATTTTTGGTGCTATTGTAAATGGAATGGTTTCCCTAATTTCTCTTTCTTCAGTCTCATTGTTC
>NW_023250829.1:0-776 GCF_002007445.2 Ailuropoda melanoleuca
TGCCTATTGGACATTGACCCCTCATCAGCCTGCTTCTGCTCGGAGTGGCCCCACCCTGCATGACCCCTCTCTCTCTCTCTCTCACACACACACACACACACACACACACACACACACACACACACACACGCAGGCACACCCGGACGGGACCTGGGGCTGCACAGTCAGATCAGAGCGTGTGGGGTTGGGCTGGCCGGCTCTGGGCCTCCTGGTGTCACCTTTCGGTCCTTCTGGCCAAATGGCCAGAGGCGTCGGGGAGCCCTGACACGATCTCCCCAGCGAGGGGAAGTGTTTGCAGGGCACGCTCTCCTCCGCCTGCAGCATCCGGACTTGGGGATGCAGCACGAAAACATGTTCTTCGTTCGAGGATCTCCAACGAAATGAGCTGGGCAGGGGTTTGGCTCTGGACTGTGGGTGCCTGGTTACCCGGGTTCCAAATTCTGTTGGGCTCTGTTGTCAGGGAAGTGAGGTCACCACTGCCTGGGGTCCCCTTACCCGACTTCCTTCTCCCACAAGAGCCCCCGAGGGCCCCTCTCCCCCAGCTGCTCTATGCTCACCCTCCACCCCATGCCCCATCCATACAGTGACACCTACACCACCCACCCACAGCCCCAGGGGGCCTGGGTGCAGCCAGTGTCCCCTCTGTGAGGAATCAGAGCTGGGTTCAGACGGGCTCCTGCTTNTTAACTAGATTCTATTCTTAGGCCACAGGGGAATTGAGCCTGCAGTCCTAATGCAAAGAAAACCAGGAAGTCCCTCAATGTTTAAAAAATTAA
>NW_023250830.1:0-2705 GCF_002007445.2 Ailuropoda melanoleuca
CTAGCTATCAATATATCTATAGGAAAAAGTTTCTTCTTCCCAATGTAGAGGTGAGTAAATGCATGCCACATAAACTTGAAAAAAGGAGTGCTGGCAGCTTGAATTTAGAGGGTCCTAGATAGATTATCATTATTATTATTTAGAGGGTCCTAGATAGATTATTCTTTATCGTGAGTTATATCCCAGTTTTCATTCTTCTTTTCTCTATAATCTTAAAGAGAAAAAAAAAACTTTATTTAACAACATTCCACATGGGATACAGGAATACTTTCCTTTTTTTTAAATTTAAATTCAATTAGCCAAAATATAGTACATCCTTAGTATCAGATGGAGTGTCCAATAATTCATCAGTTGCACATAACACCCAGTGCTCATCACATCATGTGCCCTCCTGAATACACGTCACCCAGTTACCCCATCCCTTACCCACCTCCTCTCTAGGAACCCTCAGTTTGTTTCCTAGAGTTAAGAGTCTCTCATTGGTTTTCTCCCACTCTGATGATTTCCCATTCAGTTTTTGCTCCCTTCCCCTATGATCCTCTGCACTGTTTCTTATATTCCACATATGAGTGACACCATATGATAATTGTCTTTCTCTGATTGACTTATTTCACTCAGCATAATACCCTCTAGTTCCATCCATGTCGATGTAAATGGTAAATATTCATCCTTTCTGATGGCTGAGGAATATTCCATTGTATATATATACCACATCTTCCTTATCCATTCATCTGTCGACGGACATCTTGGCTCTTTCCACTGTTTGGCTGTTGTGGCCATTGCTGCTATAAACATTGGGGTGCAGGTGCCCCTTTGGATCACTACATTTGTATCTTTGGGGTAAATCCCTAATAGTGCAATTGCTGGATTGTAGGGTAGCTCTATTTTTAACTTCTTGATGAACCTCCATACTGTTTTCCAGAGTGGCTGTACCAGCTTGCATTCCCATCAACAGGGTAAGAGGGTTCCCCTTTCTCCACATCCTTGCCCACATTTGTTGTTTCCTGACTTATTATTTTGGGCCATTCTAACTGGTGTGTGGTGGTATCTCATTGTGGTTTTGCTTTGTATTTCCCCGATGCCAGGGCATGTGGAGCATTTTTTCATGTGTCTGTTGGCCATTTGTATGTATTCTTTGGGGGAATACCTGTTCATGTCTTCTGCCCATTTCTTGACTGGATTATTTGTTTTTTGGGGGTGTTGAGTTTGATAAGTTCTTTATAGATTTTGGATACTAGCCCTTAATCTGATATGTCATTTGCAAATATTTTCTTCCATTCCGTGGGCTGCATTTTAGTTTTGTTGACTATTTCTTTTGCTGTGCCAAAGCTTGTTATTTTGATGAAGTCCCAATAGTTCATTTTCACTTTCATTTTCCCTTGCCATTGAAGGCCTGTCTAGCAAGAAGTTGCTATGGCTGAGGTCGAAGAAGTTGCTGCCTGTGTTCTCCTCTAGGATTTTGATGGATTCCTGTCTCACATTCAGTTCTTTCATCCATTTTGAGTTTGTCTTTGTGTATGTTGCAAGAAAATGGTCCAGTTTCATTCTTCTACATGTAGCTGTCCAATTTTCCCAACACCATTTGTCCTTTTCTCATTGGATATTCTTTCCTACTTTGTCAAGCATTAGTTGATCATAGAGTTGAGAGTCCATTTCCGGGTTCTCTATTCTGTTCCAGTGATCTATGTGTCTGCTTTTGTACCAGTATCATACTGTCTTGATGATTATACCTTTGTAATAGAGCTTGAAGTCTGGCATTGTGATACCAGAAGGTTTGGTTTTCTTTTTCAACATTCCTCTGGCTATTCAGGGTTTTTTTTGGTTCCATACAAAATAGGATTATTTGTCCCAGCTCTGTGAAAAACGTTGATGGTATTTTGATACAGATTGGATTGAATGTATAGGTTGCTCTGGGTAGCATAGACATTTTATTTTATTTATTTTTTTAAAAAGAATTTATTTATTAAATGAGAGAGAGAACACAATCAGGGGGAGCAGCAGGCAGAGGGAGAAGCAGGCTCCCCACTGAGCAAGGAGCCTGATGCAGGACTTGATCCCAGGACCTTGGGATCATGACCTGAGCTAAAAGCAGATGCTTAACCAACTGTTTCACCCAGGCATCCCAGCAGAGACATTTTAACAATATTCATTCTTCCAGTCCATGAGCATGGAATGTTTTCCCATTTCTTTGTGTCTTCTTCAATTCCTTCCATAAGTGTTCTGTAGTTTTTAGCAGACAGATCCTTTACCTCTTTGGTTAGATTTATTCCCAGGTATGTTACAGTTTTTGGTGCAATTGTAAATGGGATTGATTCCTTAATTTCTCTTTCTTCTGTCTCATTGTTAGTGTACAGAAATGCAACTGATTTCTGTGCATTAACTTTATATCCTGCCACATTGCTGAGGTCCTGTATGAGTTCTCGTAATTTTGGGGTGGAGTCTTTTGGGTTTTCCACTCTGTGAAGAGTGAGAGTTTGACTTCTTCTTTGCTGATTCAGATGCCTTTTATTTCTTTTTGTTGTCTGATTGCTGAGGCTATGACTTCTAGTACTATGTTGGACAATGGTGAGAGTGGACATCCCTGTTGTGTTCCTGACCTTAGGAGAAAAGCTCTCAGTTTTTCCCCATTGAGAGTAATATTTGCTGTGGACTTTTCATAGATGGCCTTTATGATATTGAGGTATGTTCCCTCTATCCCTACACTG
>NW_023250830.1:2868-2989 GCF_002007445.2 Ailuropoda melanoleuca
ATGTTGAACCACCCTTGCAGCCTAGGAATAAATCCCACTTGATCATGGTAAATAATCCTTTTAATGTACTGTTGGATCCTATTAGCTAGTATATTGGTGAGAATTTTGACATCCATGTTCA
>NW_023250831.1:0-852 GCF_002007445.2 Ailuropoda melanoleuca
TGTCCAGAAAAAGAGTCATTAAAAATGAGAAAGAGCTATATTTCCTTGTTTTTAAATTATCCAACTAAATCAGGCTAATTAATAATAGACAGGAAAAGACCATATGTATTCAAAACTATATTTTACTTTCTACTTTAATGTTTCCACATTAATGCTGTATAAATAAAAGCTCTGCTTCTTGAATGCAACAAATTTATGAGGACAACATACAAAATGTCAAATTCATAGACCTTGGTAATAATAATAATAAATTCTCTGCACGTTTCTGTAATTCACACTTGCATGATTTCCCTAGAATTTCTTTACCACCCTCTGGGAATGAACACATTTTACTACACGGCATTGGACGTTAATTTTTACGTAGTCATGAGTGCTCATAAGGGTCCACTGAAAATTACAGATTTCTCCCTGACAAACCACCTCTCTACACAATTTCCTATACAATCTCGGGACATTTTCTGATTTTNTCTGGGAACGAACACATTTTACTACACGGCATTAGACGTTAATTTTTACGTAGTCACGAGTGCTCGTAAGGGTCCACTGAAAATTACAGATTTCTCCCTGACAAACCACCTCTCTACACAATTTCCTATACAATCTCGGGACATTTTCTGATTTTTTTGATGTTTGAGTTAAGACTCCCACTCTGCCTTAGGAAAACTGTTCATTCGTAATTGACAGATAAGGGTGGTTCACCATGTTCTGCTGGAGGCCAAGTGGGCCCCCGCTTTGAAGTTTCACTTTTCCCTGGTTCCCTGTTCCTGGACAGCCTGCTTTGTCATTGCTGCACGGCTATCCACCTGACTTTGACCAGAACCTCATTCGTTATATTTACCTGTATGTTTTGGT
>NW_023250832.1:0-767 GCF_002007445.2 Ailuropoda melanoleuca
GCCCTCAGAGATGGCATCTCGTCTAATACTGCTGTGATCCCCATTTTACAGATGAGGAGAAGTGCATAGACATTTGGCGGCTCATTCAAGGTCTCGTGGCTGGTGGGAGGCAGAGCCCACACGCACTACATACGGTCTTTCTTCTGTGAATAACAACCAGGTGTTGAATCATGAAAACATCCCTCGGGACAGAGAGGCAAGGGGGGGAAGCGTCAGTACCCACTGTGCCATGGCGGTGGTTTGAGTCAGGCTACCCTCCCGGTCCCGCTCAAATCTGTCTCCGTGGGTAGCCACTCCCTCTCCTGTGGAATGGCCCGTCGGGAAGGGGCATCACCCCACGCCCTTAAACACAGCGTTGAGCTCTGTCCAGAGACTTTCAACTCCTGCCTGAGATTTTCAGGTTTTAAACAAAACAAAAATCTGATTCACTGTTTCCAGGCCTACAGGAAACACAAGTCCTTTATTTTTCTGCCATTGACCAGAAAAAGGAAGAAAGAAAGAAAAAGAGAAAAAAAGAAATCAAACCAGAAAAGAAAAAAAGACGCTTTATGTCTTAGAAAAGTTTTGAATGCTTCTCATTTCACACCACACCAAACATTGTTCATGACAAAGGCCAGAGAATGAAGCCAGGAGGAAATGAATCACATTACAATAAAACACGCTCCCTAGTAAATAAGAGCCCGACCAATGAATCCAACTCAGAATATACCACTGGCAAGAAGCAATGCCCCAAAGCTTCGCTTAAACCAAATAATATAAGAACAGAT
>NW_023250833.1:0-171 GCF_002007445.2 Ailuropoda melanoleuca
TGGGGAAATCCTCTCAAAACTGCTGGCGGCAATGGAACGAAAGGCCCAAAACACGTCCGTCAGAAACAACAATGTACAGGGACTGTCTTAGCACTATCATCACCCTTCGTGAATAGAGAAACATGAGGGAAAGTGGTCACGGAAGCCTGACGAGAGTGCCCCATTGTGGTC
>NW_023250833.1:587-823 GCF_002007445.2 Ailuropoda melanoleuca
GGCAATGGAACGAAAAGGCCCAAAACACGTCCGTCAGAAACAACACCGTACAGGGACCGTCTTAGCACTATCATCACCCTTCGTGAATAGGGAAACATGTGGGAAAGTGGTCGCGGAAGACTGACGAGTGTGCCCCACTGTGGTCTCTGAGACCCCACACAGTGTAGGGAAATATCAACGATCATCAACTCTCGTGAGTAAGGGAGCATGAATGAACAGGTTCAGGATTTTCGAGG
>NW_023250833.1:1014-1207 GCF_002007445.2 Ailuropoda melanoleuca
CAAGAAACACAGTGTGAGGGGAAAGCCCTTGAAGTCACGACGGCCTGATGGGAGGTGGAACAGGAATCAAGGTGCTTTTGTACCGTGAGTGAAACACGATGAACACAGCACTTTTGAGAAATACAATTCGGTAAAACCCGCTTCCAACGAAATGCTTCCTCCCTGGGGAAATCCTGTCAAAACTGCTGGCGGC
>NW_023250834.1:0-166 GCF_002007445.2 Ailuropoda melanoleuca
GGGTAAATACCCAGTAGTGCAATTGCTGGATCATAGGGTAGCTCTATTTTTAACTTTTTAAGGGACATCCACAATGTTTTCCAAAGTGGCTGTACCAACTTGCATTCCCACCAATAATGTAAGAGGGATCCCCTTTCTCCACATCCTCTCCAACATTTGTTGTTTC
>NW_023250834.1:424-776 GCF_002007445.2 Ailuropoda melanoleuca
GTGTAATTTGCAAATATCTTCTCCCATTCCATGGGCTGCATCTTAGGTTTTTTTTTTACTGTTTCCTTGGCTGTGCAGAAGCTTTTTATCTTGATGAAGTCCCATACGATCATTTTATCTTTTGTTTCTCTTGCCTTTGGAGATGTGTCATGAAAAAAGTTGCTGTAGCCGATGTTGTAGAGGTTGCTGCCTATGTTCTCCTCTAGGATTTTGATGGATTCCTGTGTCACATCAAGGTCTTTCATACATTTGGAGTTTATTTTTGTGTATGGTGTGAGAGTGGTCAAGTTTCATTCTTTTGCATGTAGCTGTCCAGTTTTCCCAGCACCATTTATTGAAGAGACTCTCTTTT
>NW_023250834.1:868-1240 GCF_002007445.2 Ailuropoda melanoleuca
GTTCTCTATTCTGTTCCATTGGTCTATGCGTCTGTCTTTGTGGCAGTACCATGCTGTCTTTGTGATCACAGCTTTGTAGTATAGCTTGAAATCTGGCAACGTGATGCCCCCAGCTTTGTTTTTCCTTTTCAACACTTCGTTAGAGATTCGGGGCCTTTTCTGCTTCCGCACAAATTTAAGGGCTGTTTGTTCCAGTTCTTTGAAAAATGTCATTGGTATTTTGATCAGGATGGCACTGAAAGTGTAGATTGCTCTGGGTAGCACGGACATTTTAACCATGTTAATTCTTCCAATCCATGAGCATGGAATGTTTTTCCGTCTTTTTGTGTCTTCTTCAATGTCTTTCAAAAGTGATTTGTAGTTTCTAGAATA
>NW_023250835.1:0-507 GCF_002007445.2 Ailuropoda melanoleuca
TATTCTTCGGTTCTGGGGTGTAGTGTTCTATATATATCTATGAGGTCCAACTCGTCGAGTATGGCATTCAACACTCTTGTTTCTTTGCTGATTTCTTGCTTAGGTGATCTGTCTATTGCTGATAGTGGAGTGTTGAGGTCCCCTACTATTAGCGTATTTTTATCTCTNTATTGTGGTTAAGAGTTGGCTTGTGTATCTTGCTGCTCCCCAGTTGGGGGCATATACATTTATAATTGTCATATCCACTTGTTGGACATATCCTTTAAGAATAATATAGTGCCCTTCTGTGTCTCTAACTATAGTATTTAGCTTAAAATCCAATCTGTCTGACATGAGAATTGCTACCCCAGCTTTCTTTTGAGGTCCATTGGCGTGAAAGATGGTACTCCATCCCTTTACTTTCAGTCTGAATGTATCTTTAGGTTCAAAATGAGTCTCTTGTAGACAGCAAATGGATGGGTCATGTCTTTTTATCCAATCTGCAACCCTGTGGCGTTTTATGGGAGA
>NW_023250835.1:580-781 GCF_002007445.2 Ailuropoda melanoleuca
GTTGCCAGTAAAGTCTTTGTTTCTACAGATTGTGACTTTCTGTTCTGTATCACTCTTGGGGCCTTTTTACTTTTACAGAACCCCCCTTAATATCCCCTGTAGGGCTGGTTTTGTGGTTACAAAATTGGTAAATGACGGGCGATTCTGGAAGGTCTTTATTTCTCCATCAATTCTGAATGACAGCCTTGCTGGATAAAGGAT
>NW_023250836.1:0-7997 GCF_002007445.2 Ailuropoda melanoleuca
AGAAGGAAGAGCTAGGTGGATTTGGGCTCAGGGAGGGAGGGCTGCCTGGAGGAGGTGGTGTGCAGGCTGCACTCTGGAGGTTAGTCCCTGATGCTGAGTGTTGCCTCCCACCAACCCCCTCCCCGCCCCCGCTGTGTTCCCAGGTTCCCTCTGTTTCCCCGCTCAGGACACTGGTGGCCTTAAAACAGGTGGCCACCAACTGGGATACACCCCTTCCGTCTGCAAAGATTTTTTGATCATCTTCCTTGTGCCCCGCAAGGTTCTAGGCCCTGAGGACAGGCAGGGAACTAAAGCCGGGCAGGCAGGAAGCAGGTGCGTGAGTGCACACTGCACAGTGTGAGGGGTGGGGAGGTGTCCAGGAGGGAGAGAGGAGGCCTTTGAGCCGGGCTGCAGGGACAGGGAAGAGCCCTCGGGCCACGCTGGGGGTCGGGCGGAGACACAGCTGGAGTAGAGAAGGCACAAGGTTCAGCGTCACCGTGCCCACACGGTGGGGAAGGAGCAGGCCATGGTGAATGCCAGGCTCCCGGAGGCAGGTCGAGAGGCCGATCCCCGGAGGCGCCCGGGCCCTGGTCAGCACCCACACCCGCGCTTGGAGGGAGATGCGGGGTGGCCGGGCCCTGCCTCTGACTCTGCCTGCCCTAGGTCAGCGCAGGCTTGGGGCAGTGGGTCACCCAGCTCAGGCAGCAACCCCAGGAGGTCAGGATCATGGTCCCCATTCTCTAGATGAGGAAACAGGTTCGAGTTGCTAGCAGAATGGCGTTAAACACAGCGGAAGGAGGTGCACCTGCTTTGGGTGCTGAGCTCAAACCATTTGGGACACACCTCACAATCCAGGGGACACTGAACCCCACTGAGGTCAGGTTCTGCCCAGAGAGCCAGCAAATGCAAAGTGGAGCAAGCTTGAGGTTGCGAGGCCAAGGGGAGTTCTGGGGAAGGGGAGGGGGAGGTCCCAGAGGCCCCCACCGTGCCTGCTGGGCTGGGGACAGGCTCTGGTGGCCCTAGGACAGCACTCCCACCAGGGGAGGGGAGCTGGGGGGAGGGGAGAGTCGGATTGGTGCAGAACAGGTATGGCGTGAAGCCAAGCGGCTTCAGTGAAGAGAGTGTAAATGTGGGGAGACTGGACAGCCCTCTCCGACCCCTCCGCACCTCCTGTGAGCCCCTTCACCTGGACGCCCTCCCCTGGGCAGTGGGGACCCACAGCACCTTTAAGAGCAGGGGTTTGTCGCAGTGCCTCACTGCTTGGCGCCCATGTGGGGCCCTCAGATGGCCCCACAGAGTTGGGGTGCTCAGCCGGGGTTGGGGCCTTTGCTGCCCCCTCCCATTTTAGTGGACCTTGGCCTAGGGAAGGCCCTGTCCTCTTGGTCTCTGCCACTTCCCCTTTCCCCCAGGGGACGGCTCTCAGTGGTTAAGTTTGGGGAGATGAGCCCACAGGTTCTGGAAACTATCAGGAGGATGGCCTCAGAGAATCTCGCCTTCAGCAGGTGGTCCTGGGTGAGAGCTGCCCCCCCCACAGGCCCCCCGCTTCCCCCTGGCAAAGCCTGGACACACCTGGTTCTGGCCCCGGGACTGCCTGTCAGCCACAGGCACTGGTCCTCTGCACCTGCACCGTGTTCCCGCTTCACTTCCTGCTGGCAGACTCTTTGCCCCAAGCAGGGGCTAAAACCCCAACACCTCCCACAGGGAGGAAGGGAGGGAGGGAGGGAGCCGAGGGAGGAAGGGAAGGAGAGGGGGAAGGAGCGAGGGAGGGGGGAGCCCCACCATGCACTAGACCCAGTAGAGAGACTTCCAGGAAAGCTGAGCTCGACAGGGCCCCAGAGTTGGGTGTTCACCTGGGTGCCCGAGGCTCTGGGCCCCGCTGGGCAGGGGCTGCCCCCCACCCTCACTCCCTGGGCGGGGCTCAGAACTCAGAGGTGTGGCAGGGTGTGCGTCTGAGAAGCAGGAGGCAGGCTTCGAGATCGCTGAGAGGCAAGGCACAGGAAGCAGAGTTCCTAGGAATTTAATGGAATGCCCTTGTCCCCTGGGTGTGACAGAGCAGGGCCCAGGGCAAGGGTAGGGGGCGAAGGAGGTGGCTACAGCTGGCCCTGCGGGAAGTCCAGGGAACCCCATCCACCCGCTGCTGGCTTCCACTGTCTGATTTATTTCTGAGTGTAGACGTGTTCTGTGCCCGTGTTCGCCCTGCTCCATAAGCGGCCTCCCGGAGATAGGAGGCAGACCCCTGGGCGGAGGGGCTGCTCTCCACTCCTGGCCCAGGAACCTGCCACTGCCCCCGGTCAAGGCGAGTCTGTGGCTGTGTGGCTATGAGATTCGCTCAGCTCTGTGTCTGCTGCGGGGAGCCCTTCCTCGGGTCCTCTCTGGGGCTGTTTCCCCATGGGGCTGCCGGGATGTAGGGGTGCCCGGGACTGGAACCGAGGGGGCAGGGAAGATGGGAGCTGGCTATAGGGGTACCTTGCCCCTACTCCCTCTCGCGCAGCCTGCCAGCTCCTCACTCGCTTTAGGAGAGGCTTTCCGTTTGGATCATTTTGCATCGGCCTGGCCAGGAGAAGGCCCTGAAGGAGTGCTGCAGGGTGCCCGCTGTGCCCCCCAGCGCCCAGCACTCCTTTCTCCCTTCCAGCCCTGTCCCCCTCCCGGGGGGTCATGCAGCAGCTCCTTCCCTCCTGGTGCCTGGGTTCCTCCCTGCGTTGCCCAGTGTACAAAGCATTGCTGGGGGCACATCCTGTTGGGGAAGGCCAGCTGTTTGGGGGGGGTCTCTGCTCTCCCATGGGCATTAGGGAAGGGGTGGCCCCCTCTCTCCGGGTACTGACTTTTCAGCTACAGGGATGAAACTGAAGTCCCAATCTGCCCGTGTGTGTGTGTGTGTGTGTGTGTGTGTGTGTGTGTGTGTATGTGGGGGGGGCCCAGGGAGCTGCAGGCAGCTGGGGGCCCGCTCTTGCCATTTAACTCCGGAGGAGGGGAGGGCGCTGGCACCATCCCAGCCCCTTGTGGGGGGCCGCTGGCTCTCGTAGACCTGCCAGCAGGGAGAGCAGAGGGAGCCGCCCGGAAGCCAGGGTCTGGGGGCTGGTCTCGTTCCCTGTCTGGGAATTACACAGGTCATCGCCTGCCCATGTGGGCCCACATGGGCCCACAGGTGTCCACTTTGGAGCAAGTGGCTGCTTCCCAGCTTCGGGGAGGGGCAGTGTGCCCCCAAGGGTGCTGGTGGATCACCCCTTGCCCTTCCTGACCCATTTTCTGTTCAGGACGGATGGTGTGGGACTGAAGTCTTAGCAACTCCCTAACACCCGACCATTCCGAGCCTCCCCCAGCCCCTGCCTCTCCGTGCCATGTGCTAAGTCACGTCCCCCCTACCCGCGCAGGGAAAGAGCGGAGCTCAGGAAACTGGTGCTCTCGGGGCCCAGCAAAGAGCTCCCGGCTGGAAAAACATTTTAATTCATTGCCGTCCACCTTGCTTCTTGTTGTAGGAAGAGTGAATGGAAAGTGAGTGAATTTCCACCAAAACGTCTACAAGAGTCGCCCCTCCCCGCATACACACTGGCCCCTACACTCTTGCAGCCTCAGAAACAGCCCCCAGAGCAGAGAAGCCTGCCCCCGCCCCGAGTCTGAGCCTGCTGGCCTTGAACTTGGGCCTGATGTGGCAGAAGGCCACTTTAGCTCCTTGGGGCTTGGGTGGGTCTCCTAGCTCCTCCCTGGCTATGTGGGACCAGGAAGCATGGGCCAGAAGGACACTGGGGTCTCGGGACCCCTCCCACATCCTGCGCTTCTCCATGAAGCCCCATTCAGCTGTCATAGGCCACGGCAAGTGTCCACTGTCCACCCTGCCTTCCCCTTGTGGGCAAGGGTGAGTCTGACCCCACTGGCTGGGCCCTTTCCTGGGTCCAGAGCAGGGCCTCAATGCCCAGCTGTATCCGGTCGGCGGTTGTCAAACAAAGGACACAAGAGATGAGGGGGCTGAATTCCTCCAAGCCGAAGTCCATAGTCTGTGGAACAAGGGTAAAGTGGGCCCCGGCTGGGGCACTGAATGAGTCGCAGGGACCACCCTGACCACTCCCCTCGCTGGGTTTCCCTCCCCTCCCCCTCCCCCCCAGGTCTGCCTGGGCCCTGGCTGTGGGGCTGAGTTCCCCCATTCAGGGGGAGGGACAGGCTGTGCCTGCAGAATTCCCCTGGACACAGTCTAAGGAGCATTTTGGGGAATGGGGAGGAGGCATTTTGAAACCCCCTTCACTTCGACCCCGTGGTAGCCCCCAAACCAGAGGCCTTATTTTGTCCTCCAAACAATGTGGGATGTAGGGATGCGGGAGGTCTTAAGGGGGAAAGTGCCAATTTGCACGTCTCTGCCCAGAACGGTGGTACCTCGAGGCAGTTCCAGAAGTCTCCTCATGGTGGTGCTCTTGGGACAGGACCCGCGCATCCAGAGGCCTCCAGACCCTGCGTGGCTTCTGCTTTTTAAGCTTTCAGAATAAATTAGCCTTAGGTGGATACCTCCACCGCAGGGCCATCTAAGGAAGCAGAATTCCAGCAAAATCTGGTTTATTTATAGCGTCAGGTCCAAGACGCTGTTTGTTTTCACGCACCCTCCCCAGGCCCCAAGAATGAAATGTTCGGTGATTTGGACACTCCGTGTTTCTGGACACGTTGATTCAAGACCGCCTTTCTAGCTGGCTTGGTGCACCGTGGCTCTGCACCGTGAGCCGCTGGGGACACCGCGGACGGGGAGCCTGCCGCCCCAGGTCTCCCTGCACTGTGACAAGGCACGGCCCCTTGTGCCTCTCGCCTTGTGGCCCCTGCCACACCGGGTGCTCCAACAGGCTGGTGAGTCTCAGGGTGCTCCAACAGGCTGGTGAGTCCAAATGGAAATTTCACTGATCACAACAAATCGTCAGCACAGAGGCCCACGTGGGCCATGGCACTGAGTGAGGTTAGAGACCTGGCCACGGGACACGACGCAGGGCCACACCCTTGGTGGCTCGGAGCAGAGGAGCGTGTGGCGGGGTGCAGTTTCTGGCTTGCCGTCCGTGGGGCTCAGGCAGGACTGGGACCCAGCAGCTAGGCTTATGCTGAGCCCCCTCAGGCGTGCAGTGTTCAGGAAAGCTGCCATGACCCGACACTCGTCAATGGCACAGATTCAGGGCGTTGTGTGAGATCCGGTGACCGGCATGTCAGATTTGACGGGCCTGGGAGCTCCGTGATCCAGGCGCCGCCCCCACCCAGGGCTCCCCACCCCGCTGTCCCTACCTGCCCAGGGAACGCAACTGTCCTCAGGCAGGCTCTGGCCAGCCTCGGTGGGCTCACCCCAGGGAGGGAGCATGGGGAGAAGGGGGCAGAGGAAGCCACGAGGTGGGGGTGTGATCCCGCCCACCCCAGATATCACCCAGGGCAACGCTGGGCCTGTGTGCGAAACCCAACCACACCATCCTACTGTGAGGCGTGCCACTCGGCACACAGCTCAAAACCCCCTCAGTCACAGCTTTTCCACAGAGGTGTACACGATGGGCAGCCTCAAGTGTGGGCCCCAGCCCAGAGCTTGCCTCTCGTACGTGCCGAGTGGGCTCTCACAGACGCTTTCTCAAACAAGCTGGCCTCTCGCTCCAGGCTTCGCCGGGGCCCAGTCTTGCTGCACATCCTTTCAAGTGTAAGGAAAGGGGATGGTAGGAGCAGAAAAAGATGGAGTGAGCGATTTTGTGTGATAGTGAGTTCCCTGTTAGGAGAGGTGTGCAAGCAGCAGGTAGATGACCTCTGTTAGGAGGTTTCTACACTGAGCCACTGTTTGGGACCCTCCCTCCGAATTCATTTCCCAGGATGATTTCCAGGCGTGGCTCCAGGCCTTCTTTCTGCAGCCAGGGGGCTGGCCTCGCCCAGGCCGAGAGAGCAGATGGCCATTGTTCAGGAAGCCTAGACGGACCTGGGCCCAAACTGCTGCATTGCAGGCCGACGTGGACTTCGGCGGTGTAGTGGTCAGGGCAATAACGTCAGCCCAAGGATGTGGGGTCCTAGTCCCTGAGAACATACAGATGTGACCTTGGGTGGGGAAAGGGTGTTTGTAGATGTGATTAGTTAAGGCTATTGGGATTATCCTGAATTACCCGAGTGGGCCCTAAATGCAATTACATGCATGTTAATACATGGGAGACAGAGGGAGATCTGTCGCACGCACTCACAGAGGGAGGGGAAGATGGAGACGGGGTGCCCGCAGTCCCAGAGGCTGAAAGAGGCAGGGAGTCTCCTCCGCTCGAGCCCCCAGAGGGAGCATGGCCCTGCTACACTTTATTCCCACCCCCCGCCCCATCCAGGGTACGGATTTCGGACCCCTGGCCCCCAGGACTGTGAGAGAACACATTTCTGTCGTTTGTTTGCAGTGATGGATGAGTGTGAGCGCGGGCCAGGTGTCCCCGGCTTGGGGGATTCAGAGGCACGCTCAGTGTCCTGCACATGC
Organism: Ailuropoda melanoleuca; assembly: GCF_002007445.2. Taxonomy (NCBI): domain Eukaryota; kingdom Metazoa; phylum Chordata; class Mammalia; order Carnivora; family Ursidae; genus Ailuropoda; species Ailuropoda melanoleuca. Next base: position 6,425 of record NW_023250836.1, read on the forward strand.
TCAGAGCCCAGGGCAGGACTGCACAGGGGCCCAGCGGAAGGGCATTGGGTCTGGGGCTCCCACAGGAATGTGGGTGGGGAGGGCTCCCCTCCCCCTGCAGACACACCTCTGCAGCAGCAGAGCCTGGGTGGGGGCAGGGAGAAAACCAGAGTGTGCGTCTTGCCTCCTCTCCTTCAAACTCTTTCTCACACTTCGGTTTTCAGACCGACCCTGCAGACCCCAGAACCGATGCTCTCTGCAGGCCCGGTGCCTCCGAGATACAGGCACTTGGATTCCTGGGTCTTCCCCGGGGCCGAGCCTCCACGTCCCAGCCAAGCCCCTCTGGAGAAGCCTAGGCTCTGCACAGATGATGATGGATGGGATGGGCAGTGATGCCATTTTAAATGCACCCCTCCATCTGGCAAATACTCCATCTCCTTTGGGACCCACTGAAAGGCTCGCTGGTTTGGGAGGACCCGCTCCGAGCCGGGCTGACCGCCTCTCCCCACTCCGTGCTGACCCAGGGGGCCATGCTCAAACTGATAACAATCTGAGGGGGCTGCCAAGTGGGAGGCGGATGGGAGGAGAAGGCTTGACTCTCATCAGTGCACTCCAGCTGTGCGCGCTCCACTGGACTCCGAATGCAGTGCTCCCTTTCCGATGCTGAGCTGCCTGTCCACTCACAAGGGAGCCGCCGGGCCAGGGCGACGGAGGACAAAGGCAGGGGGCAGTGGCGGCAACCTCGCCAGCAGTTCCATAACTTAGATGCCACTTGACACCCGTTAGTCCGGCAGAAACCAGCAAAAGGAGTGCTGTGCTGCCTGCTGGCAGAGGCGTGGAGAGATGCACCCTACGCGCGAGCAGGAGGTGCTAGAGCTGCTTGGACAAGCACGGTGGGACAGCGTGTCAGTGCCACACGCACGCACGCCGGGGCCCATCTGTCCTACTGCAGGATTCTCTCCCGCGGAAACTGAAGGAGCAGCGCCTACAGGCACGGCGACACGCTTCCCCGTAAGAGGACGCAAACCCGGCGCTCTGTGGCCGTCAGAACCTGGAGACTACTTAGGCCACGAAGAGGGGCATGCTGGGAAGCCGTGGCCCATCCGCCACGGAGGTAGACGCAGCCCGCAGGCAGCTGACGGGGCTGAGCTGGGAGCCTCTGTTCCGGGTTGGAGCCTGCGTAGAACAGTGAGTCCAGAGCCCTGACGCATCGGACGGTGCGGTCGAGCACATGCAGGATGAAATGAGTCCAGGGAAAATGGGTGCAGGATGAAATGAGTCCAGGGAAAATGGGTGCAGGTGTATGTTGGGCTGGGTCTCCAGGGGGATGAGATGGGGTGGGCGGGCACTGATGGGGCCTCTGGCAGAGGGCATAGGAGCCCAGGCTGTGCAAGTGTGCAAGGGGCATGCACGGGGCATCCATCCGTGTGCACACGGGGTATCTGTGTGGGTGTGGGGACACAGTGTGCAATTGTGTGTGGGTGGGATGGGTTTGTGCTGTGTGTGGAGGTGTGCAAGGGTGTGGACAAGGGTGAGGGGGTATAGGGAGAAGTGTGCATGTGGGTGTGGGTGTGAGTAGGCCCGTGTTTGTGAG
>NW_023250837.1:0-3887 GCF_002007445.2 Ailuropoda melanoleuca
AAAAATACAAATTAATAGTAACTCGGACACATTATCATTTATTTTCTCAGGTAAAAGAAGCCTGAAGCTAGGCAGCCATGTAAGCTCCATGTTCATTAGGGACCCAGACTTTGTTAGTTTTCCATTTCCTCTTGGCTTGTAACTTCATGGTTCCAGAATGGCTGCTGTTGCTCCTCATTCATGGGAAGAAGTAAGGAGCAAAAGCAATATGACATGCCCCAGGCATATCAGGAAGCTTGAAGGAGTTTTCCTGAAAGTTCCCTACAGCACATCTCTTTAAATTTCATTGACCAGAGCTCAGCTGTGTGCTGGGAGGCTGGGAATGTAGTTATTTATTTGGAATCAGCGCACCATTGCATAAAATTAAGGTTTTGTCATTCATAGATGTAGATGAAGAATATTGGGCAGGCAATCAAAAAATATATTGCTTTACATAACTGAATAGTTCATGGGTCATCTATGGCTTCAGGTACAGTTTGATCCAGCAGATGAAACCATCATCTGGACTTTTTTTCCATTTCTCAGAGATTCTCACTCACCCTTCTCATGCACTGTTTTACCCTCAGATGGTGTCTCCTTAAGATGGCAGAGATGGCTGCAACATTTCATGTGATTGTATGCTTATATCTCACTGTCCAGAGAAGGAGGGAGATGTATCTTTCTGAGACCTCTCAGAGGAGAGCAAAAATGGTTTCTTCCCAGACTCCTAGCAAAGTCTCTCTGGGTATAATTGGCCCAGATTGCGTCACTGGCTCACGTCTGGATCAATCACTATGAAAACAACACTTAAATCATTACAACATTATCAATATTGTCCTGGAAGACCCAAATGATATGCTCGGTTACACTTCCTTTCCAGGTGGTCAAGACACAAGCCTGGGTCACTCAAGTTCAAATCTTTCTGTTTTTAAACACCATCAAACACCTTTACCATTTCTGTAAGTTTCCTATGCTCTTCTTTGAACTAATTTGCCTCTTTTTGTTTCTTTGTGTACTGATGTTTCTTCCATCCTCAGCCAGGCCAAATTAGACCATGTACCCCCAACATCAACCATCTTATTTCCAAGAGGTGGATCTGGAGCTCAGGAAAGAATTCTGGGCTGACATGCAAAACTGGGGACTTGTTAGCTTAAAAATGATCATTAAAGCAAGTGTTGTGGATGAAAGAGTCTGGAGGCCTGTAGAGAGTGAAAGAAGAGGAAGGACTCTGACATTTACATGTTATCCGGAGAAGAAGCTGGCAAAAGAGACTGAGCTTTCAAATCTCAGCATCAGAGAATCAATCGGNCTCAGCATCAGAGAATCAATTGGGGGGTGGGGGAGCGGGGGCAGAGGTGATGTTGAACCTCGCACCTGGAACAGGGGTTCTTGCTTCAGCGTTCCTGGCAGATGGTAGCCAGCCTGTGCTTTGGTACTTCCAGTGCTAGACGGCTCCAAATGTGGAGACAGTCTTACACTCCGCTGAATTGTTTCTTTCTAATATCCTGGCCCCTGTTCTGCTTTCTCATGCCTCACAAATCTGGCCTGCTTTGTTGTTTCCCTCTGCACAAGTGCTCTTAACATAGTAGGAGAGAGCCAAGCACCCCATACATGTAATGTCATCAACCATTAGTGTTGTTTATACCTTATTGTTGTTATTGTTATGATTTTTATTTCGTGATTGCTCACAGCAAAGCCTTCAAAGTCAGAGAGACTGAATTCCAGTCTTGACTCTGGCACTTTTTAACCATGTCATATCCTATCAATACCGAGTTCCTGAACCTTTCTCAGCACAGTGATTAGCAAATAGTGTGCACTCCATAAATATTCGTTATGTAATAATCAAATACCGACAACAACAACAATAAATGCCGTGAGCTCCATTTGCCATGTATGCCTGATTAACTTGCCCAATATACTGAAATTATCTATGTCCAGCCCTATCTCCTCCAGCTGACTCTGAGGGCTTTCAAAAGAGGGATCTATCTTCTTATTTTTCATATTCCCATGGTCGAGCACAGGGCCTGCCACACAGAAAACTAGTAAATCTTTTGAGGGACAGATATTTGTCAACCCCCTAGCTACCCAGATCTCTTTTTTTAAACATGAAATGCTAGTTCAAATCATCCACTAACCATCCTGTTGTAATTGCCCCTTATTCTCTGTAGGAGACTCGAAAGGAACACCACACATGTACCCCAAGTGGAACATGTCAGCCATACTCACTTGTCCCTGTCTGCTCTGGCCACCTGCATCGCCCACAATGCTGCCACCAGCCATCATGAAACCACTAATGCCTGTGCGTGGGGTAGGGGTCTGAATGACCTGCCTCTTCAGGTGCCAGAACATGGCCTCATCCCTGGTCTGAGCCCAGCTTGGTTAGTTGGGCCCTGAACACAGAGTCCTGTTGTGCTCAGCCTCTCAAGAATCCTTCCTGAGTGCCCCCACTGGTTTTTGCTTCTGACTCTTTCGGTTTACGGCTCAAACCAGTCCAAGGAATCTGGCGGGGTGAGAGACCATTCCAAATCTGCCCACTTTCCTTCTTGTGGCCACTTCTGCCCTCTTTTGAGCTTTGTCTCTTAGTGACAGGACAACAGCTTCCAGGTTTCTGCATGGGACAAACTGGTTTAGGGTGGGAGGNCACTTCTGCCTTCTTTTGAGCTTTGTCTCTTAGTGACAGGACAACAGCTTCCAGGTTTCTGCATGGGACAAACTGGTTTAGGGTGGGAGGGGGATGGGCAGTGGGGAGGAAGATGAGACTTGTTCATATTAGGCAAAGCTAGTAAAACATGTCCCATTAAATACAGTATTTAAAATTTACCCTAAGGGTGCCTGGGTGGCTCAGTCTGCCTTTGGCTCAGGTCATGATCCCAGGGTCCTCGGATCGAGCCCTGCATCAGGCTCTTTGCTCAGCGGGGCGCCCGCTTCTCCCTCTGCCACTGTCTCCCTCTCTCTGTTTCTCATGAATAAATAAATAAAATCTTTGAAAAAAATAAAATAAATTTACCCTAAAATACCCCTATGTATGTTAAAACTCGGTTTTGCCATATCCTGAAAGGGGTGGTGGTCATATAATTCTATAAATTTGCCCAAACTTACAGAACTCCACATCCCAAAAACCAGCAAATTTTACTTCATGTAAATTTAGAAATAATTCGTAAAATTTCAGTCCTGCCCGAGTTTTGCCTGGCAGGTTGCACTCACACTGTCTGTCTCACCCACCTGGCTGTTCTTGGAGACTTTATTTTCTAGTTTTCCTTCCCGATAGACTAAATATTCATTTACTTGGTTTTTATTGATAAAAAAACATGAATTCGTTAATGGTCTTTTCAAATGGACTGGTTCCTTGGACTGGTTTGAGCTGTAAACCGAAATAGATTAAATAGATTAAACCCAACAATATCAGGAAGACTAGAGGACAAAGAACAGCTAAACACAAAAAAAGGGCCAGAGCCTCTTATCAGGACGCGATAACTGCTGGGTCACTCTTTATCGGCCTCTATTCTCTGGGGCTTCAGGTAGTTGGCTTTGCAGTGTTCAAACAGCTGGTTCATAAAGACTTTGCCACATAGCAAGTTACTGAGAACACCCTATCTTGAATTTATGTGGTCTCCTATTCTCTTGCCTAATCCTGTTAATTCCCTTCACACCAGACTGACTTCCGGGTACCTCCTTCCCAGTGAGAGGCCGCGGAGGCTTTTCTCCTCCCTCGGTGGCTGCTCGCCCACCGTTCGGCTGCAGACATATGAAGTCTGTGCGTCTGAACCACCTGTTCTGTTTCCCAGTGCCTCCCGCACCCCAGTCTGTTTCTTCTGAAGGCACATTCTCCCCTAGAAGCGGGTGATCATCCTTTCATCCACCTGCAGGTGGGCTTCTTTGGCCCCCAGGGGCCCTTGGTTCCTAGGCAA
>NW_023250838.1:0-323 GCF_002007445.2 Ailuropoda melanoleuca
TTCTTTCCACAACACCCTAATTTTTTTTAAAGATTTTTATTTATTTATTTGATGGGGAAAGAGAGAGAGAGAGCACGCACAAGCAGAGGGAGTGCAAGAGGGAGTAGCAGGCTCCCCACTGAGCAGGGAGCCCGATATGGGGCTTGACCCCAGGACCCCAGGATCATGACCAGAGCCACCTTAACGAACTGAGCCACCCAGGTGCCCCACAACACGCTAATTTTTTATTTAGTCCGAGCAAAATACTATCACACTCTATTTTTGTGGTCTGTACACTGTTTTCATAATTTCATCAGCAAATCACACTGTTGTTTTTTTTTTTT
>NW_023250838.1:548-1925 GCF_002007445.2 Ailuropoda melanoleuca
ACATTTTAGAGGTTGAGATTCTAAAAATGCTTAGAAATAGAAGTTTTCCCACACCTCAATGGCTTTTATTTCTCTGGAGATTGCCCTCTTGATCTTTCCTATTCACTTCAGTGTGTTCCAGCACCCAGCCAAGGGCCAGGTACACAGCAGAAGCTCAATGTCTGCTGTACAAAAGAAAATTTTCAGCTATCCTGCTATTTCTATTAATACACACTGCCTCTACTCCTAGTTCCACACCCTGAAAGTATAGATTTTGCATCTACCATCTGCTAGGGTCACTTTGCAGAGAGTCTGTGGGCCCATCTCCCCTTGTTTTCTCTTTTACCTGTGATTGCGCCTTATCCAACTCATTCCTTTAGAAAACAGCAAGTGTATCATCCTCAACTATAATCTTCATTTCAAACGGCATGGTCAGGTGGAGTCGTGGGTTCCTTGACCATAAAGAATAAACAGCAAGCTTTCTTATCAGGATGTATCACTGGAGGGTGCTAACAAAGGGCAAGGGAGCTTTGTGGGGTGACTATTAGGAAGTGCTTCAGGAAGCTGGATTTTTTTTTAAGATTTTATTTTTTTNTAAGATTTTATTATTTTTTTGAGAGAGCATAAGCAGTGGAGCTGCAGGCCCTGGGAGAAGCAGACTCCCTGCTGAGCAGCCAGTGAGACAGACTCTCAACCAACTGAGCCACTCAGGCGCCCAGGAAACTGGATTTTAAAGGGCCAGTGGGAGTTAGGCAAAGAGAGAACAGAGGAAGGCAGTCCCAGCTGAACATCAGGGACAAGGGCCGAGATGGGAATGGACCCAGCACATTCTGAGCTGGGGAAGAGTTTGGGTAGTTGAACACAAGGGGCAGGAACGGTTGCATTTGCGTTTTTAAAAGATCCCTCCTGCAGCTCTGTGTAGCAACAGAGTCTTCAGGCTGGAAGTAGGGGAGGCTGTTGCCTGCCTGGAGAGTAGGGCAAAATTATAGGAAGCCTGCGGAAACCTCTGGGATTGGAAGCAGCTCTGCTTCAGCGCTTTGGCTTCATTCTTTTATAGGATCTCAACGCCCCTCCTTTTTTCTTTTCCCCTCCAGGGTTGTTGCCCTTTCCCTTTGTTCCCAAGACACACTTACCTATATCTTTATCAAAAAAATCACTGTTTATTTCCTAGAATTCCCGGGGGCTGGGAGAGTTCTGTTTCCGGGCTCGGTTTGAGGTCTGCCCTGCAAGGAAGACACTGAGGTGCGTCTCTGCACAGGTTTTATCAAGCCAGGGCATGGCGAAGGCTTCAACCCACCCCACCCTAGTTAAAAATCAAACCACACACACACACACAGAGGCTCAGACACGTCCAGACAGAGAACAGCGTCAGGGTTATCAGGAGCCCCGAACATACAG
>NW_023250839.1:0-1067 GCF_002007445.2 Ailuropoda melanoleuca
TGTGGTTGCTCATGTCTTCTGCCTTGCACAGTGGGCCATGATGTTACTTGTTCAAAGTGTGTAATTTATGAGTTAAGTTTGCCCCTGGTCTTTCCTTATTAGCCGAGAAACTAGAATAGAACTGCTTGGCACTAATTCATAACTCAAATGTTAACACTAGCACTGAATTTTTGAGGCAGAACTCATTTGAAAAGTGACTACAGATTGAAAAAATAATTTACCTTCACAGAGAACACTATGACACCTGAGAATATGTAAGACCAGAGTTTGAGAAGCCCTGTTCATAGATTCATCTCCCACTTTCGTGTAGACAGTATGGAGAGCAAGGATTCTGCATAGTGCTGCCATAATTGATGAATCTCCAGGGTGTTGAGTCATTGTTAAGTTATTTTATTTTTTTTTTAAAGATTTTATTTATTTATTNTAATAAACTTCAAAAAGTTGGTATACTGGAATTGCCTGTATTTTAGTTGCCAGACAAAAATACCATATGCTCATATCTTAAACCAGTCAGGGGTAGCTGAGCCTAGATGAGTACAGTCTGAGAAGTTTGCCTGTTTTCTCCATCCTCCCTGGCTCTTCCTCCTGACTCAGTGACCCCTGAAATCATTTGAGGTCGGTTCTGAAATGTGTGTACAGGCCAGTGGTGGGCACCTTCATACATGCAGAAAAGTCATCTCTCAGAGACCTCTTTGCAACTCACCCTACTCAAAATTCCAAGCCTCTCCCCAACCCGCTCCTGTTTTATTTCTCTTCATACCACTTATTACCATTTAAGATATAATTTATGTGTTTATTTTATCTGTCTGCCCCCACTAGAATGTAAACTGCACAAGGTGAAAGATTTTATCTGTTTTTCTGTAGCATCCCAAGGTCACGTTTTGGTGCCAGGCACATAGTAGTACTCAATATTTATTGAATGAAAAAATACTGTTTTGCAATTTACTTTGTAGCTTAAAAAAATTAAGCTGGCTCTGACTTCCCATGGAATTGGCGTGTGTAGATGTGCTAGGCACCACCTCCCTTGTAATGCACTTCTTGCAGTTTTAGCTTAATCCCGATCTTCC
>NW_023250840.1:0-310 GCF_002007445.2 Ailuropoda melanoleuca
CATTGCCGCCAGCAGTTATGACAGGATTTCCCCAGGGAGCAAGCATTTCGTTGGAAGCGGGTTTTGGCCGATTTGTCTTTCTCAGCTGTGTTCGTCGTGTTTCACTCACGGTACCAAGTCACCTTGATTCCTGTTCCACCTTCCATAAGGCCGTCGTGACTTCAAGGGCTTTCCCCTCACACTTTGTTTCTTGGTTCTAAGGGCTGCATCCTCCCCAGGCCCCTACACCCAATGTGGAATCGGGGTCCCCAGTGAAAAGGCTGCTGTTCGCTGGAGGTGTTTTCCTGGACGCTCTGCATTATTACCAATG
>NW_023250840.1:348-520 GCF_002007445.2 Ailuropoda melanoleuca
TTTTCATTCATGCTCCCTTACTCACGAGAGATGATGATCGTTGATTGATATTGCCCTGGACTGTGTGGTGTCTCAGAGACCACTGTGGGGCACTCTCGTCAGCTTCCGTGACCACATTCCCTCATGTTTCCCTATTCACGAAGGGTGATGATAGTGCTAAGACGGTCCCTGT
>NW_023250841.1:0-1339 GCF_002007445.2 Ailuropoda melanoleuca
CTAGACTGGCTAAGGGAAAAGAGAGACGAAACAAGCAATTAAAATCAGAAGTGAAAGAGGAGACATTCTTTTACGCAAGTAAAAAGGAGTATAGGCAAATACTATGAAAAAATTGAAAGCCAACAGATCAGACAATCTGGATACAGTAGAGAAATTCCTAGAAGCACACAACCTACCAAGAATAAATTAGGAAGAGATAGAAGATTGACACATGATACTAGTTATACCTGATGTATAACTAGGAAAGTGATTGAATCAATCATCAAAATCTCCCGACGAAGAAAAGCCTAAGAATCCATAGCTTCATTATTGAATTCTGCAAGACATTTAAAGAAGAATTCGCACATCTGGACCACTTTCTTACACCATACAGAAAAATAAACTCAAAATGGATTAAAGACCTAAATGTGAGACTTGAAACCATAGAACTCCTAAAAGAAAACATATGGAACATAAGAAGTAGGAAGATCGGTAGGAGAAGAAAGGGAAGAAGAAAGGGGGGGTGGTAAACAGAAGGCGGAATGAACCATGAGAGACTATGGACTCTGGAAAACAAACTGAGGGCTTCAGAGGGGAGGGTGATGGGTATTAAGGAGGGCACATATTGCATGGTGCACTGGGTGTTATATGCAAGTAATGAATCATGGAACTTTACATCAAAATCTAGGGATGTACTGTATGGTGACTAACATAATACAATAAAAAATTATTATAAAAAAATAAATAAAAATAAAGTATAAAACCAGCCCGCCCCCCAAAAAAGAAAACATAGGCAGTAATCTCTTGGAAATTAACTTTAGGAACATAGGTCTCCTCAGGCACAAAAAACAAAAGNCGCCCCCCAAAAAAGAAAACATAGGCAGTAATCTCTTGGAAATGAACTTTAGGAACGTAGGTCTCCTCAGGCACAAAAAACAAAAGCAAAAATAAACCGTTGGGATCATACCAAAATAAAAAGCTTCTGCATAGCAAAGGAAACCATTGATAAAACAAAAAGGCAACCTACTGAGTGGGAGAAGATATTTGCAAATGCCATATCCAATAAGGGGTTAATATCCAAAATGTATAAAGAACTTACACAACTCAACACCAAAAAAACAATACATTAAATTATAAAATGGTCAGTGGACCCAAGTGGACATTTTTCCAAAGCAGATATCCAGATGGCCAATAGACACATGAAAAGATGCTCAACGCCACTCATCACCAGGGAAATACAAATCAAAACCACAATAAGATAGCACCTCACACATGTCAGAATGGCTAGTATCAGGAACCATATGATCCTCTCAATTGATGCAGAAAAAGCATTTGACAAAATACAGCATCCTTTCCTGAT
>NW_023250842.1:0-850 GCF_002007445.2 Ailuropoda melanoleuca
GTAAAATATTTTTATTTCATAAATCCCATTGGAGAGTTTTAGCTTTAATTGTTCCATGAATCGGCGGGTTCCTAAGGATTTGTTCACGTGAGGTATCTTTGATCTCACTTTAGTTTAGTGTTTCCACATGCGTTTCTGAATAGTAAGGAGTCCCAGAGTGGTGTGTCCAAGTTCCCTAGGCATCCCTCACAGGGCTTGTAACTATGTAAATCACAAGCCCACCTGAGAGTTAAAGTTGTGAATTAACAAATTAATCCATATGGTGGTTTTCATGTTAGAGATTAAAGAAGATTAGGTAGAAATTATCAAAAAGCAATTTCAGAACTGACAAAGTTGATCACCTTCTGACTCCCCAGAGAAATGGGAAGTATCCTTCATTCACATATAAGACCTCCTGACCACTGATCTGGGATTGATTGATGGATGGATTGATGATTTTTAAACTGGGCTCAATCTGTAGGCTGTTTTTCAATTTTAGCCAGAATCTAAGAGAAAATGGTATGGATAAAATTTTAAGAAGCGAAATTGAAAATAGTCTATGGTTTAAAGGCTAGAAAATATATATATTTATAAATAAGGTTGAAAGTAACTTTTAAATCTTTCCGATCCAAATTTATTTTTTGTTTTTGGTTTGTCTCTCTTTCTCTCTCTCTCTCTTTTTTAAAGATTTATTTATTTATTTTAGACAGAGTGAGCATGAGCAGGAAGAGGGGCTGAGGGAGAGGGGAAGCAGAATCCCCACTGAGTGGGGAGCCTTCCACAGGGCTGGATTCCATGATCCTGAGATCACCACCTGAGCCAAAACCAAGAGTTGGACACTTAACTGACTGAGCCACCCAGGCACCCCTGG
>NW_023250843.1:0-534 GCF_002007445.2 Ailuropoda melanoleuca
GAAATATGGAAGTGCCCCTTCTCCTTTGTTTCCTCGAGGGCCAAAGAAAAGTCCGTTCCACCTTCTGGGGCTTAGGGCCAAGCTTCTCCCAGTGTCTCGCCTTGATCAGCAGGGGGCAGCAGGAACCGCCCCTGGGGGTTGTTACCTCTGCACACATGTTCTCAGGCCCCAGCTGCCCCCATTTGGATCAGAATCTGGGCCCAGGGTAGAGCAATTATGCTTTCGCAAAGCCCTCCATCCAGGTGCCCTGAGACCCTCCAGCTGTAGAACCACTGGGATTGGGTAAGACTTTGGGCCCTGGAGCCGGGCACCCTGGATTCCAGTCCCCTCCCACCTGTATTAGTCTGTGACTTTGGACACGTTAAATGACTTCTCTGGGATTTTTTACCCACTGGGTGGGGATTAGATTGCATAACCCCAGAGGGCTGTTGAGAGGTTTANGAGGGCTGTTGAGAGGTTTATGGGAGGAAGCTCTCCTGGAGCCCTGAGGCAGGCTCTTAGTGCAGGGCCCTGTGCTCAGCTTGGCCTCACCTG
>NW_023250844.1:0-815 GCF_002007445.2 Ailuropoda melanoleuca
GGGTAGTTCAATTTTTAACTTTTTAAGGGACCTCCACACTGTTTTCCAGAGTGGCTGTACCAACTTGCAATTTTTCACCACAAGAAAAATTATAACTATGTGCGGTGGTGGATGTTAACTAGATTTATTGAGGTGATCCATTTGAAATACACACAAATTTGAATTATGAGATTGTACACCTGAAACCACNTTAATAATGTTATATGCTAATGACATCTCAGTAAAAACAAAAGAACATAAAAAAACAGTGGACTCTATCTCTCCCTGCTTTTATCTGGGCTAAACTTGTGACACATCTCACATGTAACCTTTAACCACATGAACAGAAGGTGGTAAAAGTGATGTTGTATAATCCCTAAAGGTTGGCTTGAGAGGCCTTGAAGCTTTTGTTTTTGAGAAATCACCACTGCGCTGAAACAATCGTGGTATGATAGAGGCCAATCTACACTCCTGAAGAATGAACAAGAAGAAATAAGTATTATCCATTTGTGACTTTCCTCCACAATGCTCTTTCCTGTATGTCTTTGCACATAAATCTTGACTACCAGGAGATGTTAGTTCTACTGAAGTTCTGACACCCCTGAGAAGGTAAAAGCTGACAGGTTTATTACTCTCAAAGACCAAGAAGTAGGATATCTGAAATATATTCATATTTCTACCAATGCCTATACATTTATTCCTGTTCACAAAAGGTCATCAGGGTCAATCCCAATCAGAGGAGCTCAGAGAGTCTACTCTTGGTTTCCTGGAAAGAGATCATTTCTTTCATTAGAACCTAGACTCTCTCCAGTTTCATTAAGGGTGAGTCTGGTTTA
>NW_023250845.1:0-1198 GCF_002007445.2 Ailuropoda melanoleuca
GGTTCATTCATTCACCTGTTTGTGGACATTTGGGTTGTTTCTAGTTTGGGGTTTTTACTAATAAAGCTTCTATGGACATTCGTGTATATGTCTTTGTGTAGACATATGATTTCATTTCTCTTGGGTAAAGAAATACCTAGGAGAGAAAGGATGGGTCATGAAGTAGGTATATGTTTGACTTTTAAGAAACTGCCAAATTATTTTCCAAGGCAGTTAGGTCCGTGTACATGAGTAGTTTCAGTTGTTTTACGTGCTTGCCACTGTAATGTTAGTCATTCTAACCTAATCATTACCAACAGTTCATCACCTGTTAGGTGGGTGATGAAATCTCTTTACGGTTCTAATTTGCATTTCCGTANAGTTCTAATTTGCATTTCCCTAATGACTAATGATTTTGAGCATCTTTTCATGTGCTTATTGGTCAGAAGTACATCTTCTTTGGTGAAGTATCCATTCACATTTTTTTGTCTTCTTAAAAAAATGGTCTGTCTTGTCTTAGGATTGATGCCTTAGAGTTCTGTATATACTCTAAAGTTCCTTATAGTCTCTAGAACCACTCATTTTTAAGATACATGCTTTTAAAATGTTTGCTTCCCCTCTGTGGTTTGTCATTTTAGTCTCTTAGAAGTGGTGCAGTACTATTTATCAGTTATTTTTGTTTGTGGATTGTGCTTATAGTGTCAACTCAAACTCACAAAAATGTTCTCTTATATTTTCTTTTAGAAGCTTTATGGTTTTATTTTTTTATTTAAGACCATGGTCAATTTTGAGTTAATTTTGTTATGTGGTGTAAAGTAGGGATCAAAGTTAATTGTTTTTGCATATGCATATCAATTATTCCAGCACCTTTTGTTGAAAACAATGTTCTTTTTCCACGGAATTGCCTTTCTTTTTGTCAGAGATTTGCTGCCGATACATGCATGCTCTACTGCTAGACACACTGGTTTGTTTCCTTGACTTGCTGGATGCCAAANTACTGGTTTGTTTCCTTGACTTGCTGGATGCCAAACACCTGGTCATAGAAAAACTCTTTAAAGGTCTGATATACATGGGAAGCCATTTTATATTTCTAAGTCAACGTGACTATATATAAACTTTGTTCAAACCAAAAGCCTGATTTATGGCCTGCCACACATGCATTGTATATCTATTTTGTGAATGAGTAGCCTAAAGGAAAACCATCTTGTCCTTGAAATAT
>NW_023250846.1:0-5814 GCF_002007445.2 Ailuropoda melanoleuca
CTTGTAAGTATCCAGCACTTAGGACCAAGAAACAAAGTGCGAAGATAAAACCCTTGAAGTCACATTGGCCTATAGAACGTTGGACAAAAATCAAGGTGCTTTCTTACCGTGAGTGAAACACGATAAACACAGCACAGAGAAACAAAATTTGGCCAAACCATCCTCCAATGCAATGTTTGCTTCATGGGTAAATCCTATCAAAACTGCTGGTGGCAATGGAACGAAAATGCCTAAAACATTTCTGTGAGAAACAACACTGTGCAGTGGCCGTCTTAGCNTGTGCAGTGGCCGTCTTAGCACTATCATCATCCTTCGTGAATAGGGAAACATGAGGGAAAGTGTTCACGGAAGCCTGACGAGAGTGCCACATAGTGGTCTCTGAGACACCACACAATCCAGGGAAATATCAACGAACATCATCTCACTTAAATAAGGGAGTCTAAATGAAAACGTTCAAGAATTTCGAGGACTCAGCGCCCTTCTTATTGGTATTAAAGAAGAGCGTCCAGGATAACACCTCCAGCTAACATCCGCATTTCCTTGGGACCCAGATTCCCCATTGGGTAAATGTGCCTTGGAAGCATCCAGCACTTAGAACCAAGAAACAGAGTGCGAAGATAAAAACCTTGAAGTCACATCGGCCTTATAGAACGTGGGTCAAAAATCAAGGTGCTTTGTTACCGTGAGTGAAACACGATAAACACAGCACTGAGAAACAAAATTTGGCCAAACCAGCCTCCAATGCAATGTTTGCTTCATGGGTAAATCCTATGAAAACTGCTGGTGGCAATGGAATGAAAANAAAACTGCTCAATGGAATGAAAACGCCTAAAACATTTCTGTCAGAAACAACACTGTGAAGTGGCCGTCTTAGCACTAACATCACCCTTCGTGAATAGGGAACCATGAAGGAAAGTTTTCACGAACGCCTTACGAGAGTGACACATAGTGGTCTCTGAGACACCACACAAGCCAGGGAATTATCAACGAACATCATCTCACTTAATAAGGGAGTATAAATTAAAAAGTTCAAGAATTTCGAGGACTCAGCGCCCTTCTTATTGGTATTAACGAAGAGCCTCCAGGAAATCCCCTCCAGCTAACATCCGCATTTTCAATTGGGAACCAGATTCCCCAATGGGTGCATGTGCCTTGTAAGTATCCAGCACTTAGGACCAAGAAACAAAGTGCGAAGATAAAACCTTGAATTCACATCGGCCTTATAGAACGTGGAAGAAANAGAACGTGGGTCAAAAATCAACGTGCTTTGTTAATGTGAGTGAAACACGATAAACACAGCACTGAGAAACAAAATTTGGCCAAACCAGCCTCCAATGCAATGTTTGCTTCATGGGTAAATCCCATCAAAACTGCTGGTGGCAATGGAACGAAAATGCCTAAACCATTTCTGTCAGAAACAACACTGTGCAGTGGCCGTCTTAGCACTATCATCATCCTTCGTGAATAGGGAAACATGAGGGAAAGTGTTCACGGAAGCCTGACGAGAGTGCCACATAGTGGTCTCTGAGACACCACACAATCCAGGGAAATATCAACGAACATCATCTCACTTAAATAAGGGAGTCTAAATGAAAACGTTCAAGAATTTCGAGGACTCAGCGCCCTTCTTATTGGTATTAAAGAAGAGCGTCCAGGATAACACCTCCAGCTAACATCCGCATTTCCTTGGGACCCAGATTCCCCATTGGGTAAATGTGCCTTGGAAGCATCCAGCACTTAGAACCAAGAAACAAAGTGCGAAGATAAAGCCCTTGAAGTCACATCGGCCTTATAGAACGTGGAACAAAAATCAAGGTGCTTTGTTACCGTGAGTGAAACACGATCAGCACAGCACGGAGAAACAAAATTTGGCCAAACCAGCCTCCAATGCAATGTTTGCTTCATGGGTAAATCCCATTAAAACTGCTGGTGGCAATGGAACGAAAATGCCAGAACATTTCTGTCAGAAACAACTGTGCAGTGGCCATCTTAGCACTAACATCATCCTTCGTAAATAGGGAAACAACATGAGGGAAAGTGTTCACGGAAGCCTGACGAGAGTGCCACATAGTGGTCTCTGAGACACCACACAATCCAGGGAAATATCAACGAACATCATCTCACTTAAATAAGGGAGTCTAAATGAAAAAGTTCAAGAATTTCGAGGACTCAGCGCCCTTCTTATTGGTATTAAAGAAGAGCGTCCAGGATAACACCTCCAGCTAACATCCGCATTTCCTTGGGACCCAGATTCCCCATTGGGTAAATGTGCCTTGGAAGCATCCAGCACTTAGAACCAAGAAACAAAGTGCGAAGATAAAGCCCTTGAAGTCACATTGGCCTTATAGAACGTGGAACAAAAATCAAGGTGCTTTGTTACCGTGAGTGAAACACGATCAGCACAGCACTGAGAAACAAAATTTGGCCAAACCAGCCTCCAATGCAATGTTTGCTTCATGGGTAAATCCCATCAAAACTGCTGGTGACAATGGAACGAAAATGACTAAAATATTTCTGTGAGAGACAACACTGTGCAGTGGCCGTCTTAGCACTATCATCATCCTTCGTGAATAGGGAAACATGAGAGAAAGTGTTCACGGAAGCCTGACGAGAGTGCCACATAGTGGTCTCTGAGACACCACACAATCCAGGGAAATATCAACGAACATCATCTCACTTAAATAAGGGAGTCTAAATGAAAACGTTCAAGAATTTCGAGGACTCAGCGCCCTTCTTATTGGTATTAAAGAAGAGCGTCCAGGATAACACCTCCAGCTAACATCCGCATTTCCTTGGGACCCAGATTCCCCATTGGGTAAATGTGCCTTGGAAGCATCCAGCACTTAGAACCAAGAAACAAAGTGCGAAGATAAAGCCCTTGAAGTCACATCGGCCTTATAGAACGTGGAACAAAAATCAAGGTGCTTTGTTACCGTGAGTGAAACACGATCAGCACAGCACTGAGAAACAAAATTTGGCCAAACCAGCCTCCAATGCAATGTTTGCTTCATGGGTAAATCCCATTAAAACTGCTGGTGGCAATGGAACGAAAATGCCTAAACCATTTCTGTCAGAAACAACACTGTGCAGTGGCCGTCTTAGCACTATAATCATCCTTCGTGAATAGGGAAACATGAGGGAAAGTATTCCCGGAAGCCTGACGAGAGTGCCACATAGTGGTCTCTGAGACACCACACAATCCAGGGAAATATCAACGAACATCATCTCACTTAAATAAGGGAGTCTAAATGAAAACGTTCAAGAATTTCGAGGACTCAGCGCCCTTCTTATTGGTATTAAAGAAGAGCGTCCAGGATAACACCTCCAGCTAACATCCGCATTTCCTTGGGACCCAGATTCCCCATTGGGTAAATGTGCCTTGGAAGCATCCAGCACTTAGAACCAAGAAACAAAGTGCGAAGATAAAGCCCTTGAAGTCACATCGGCCTTATAGAACGTGGAACAAAAATCAAGGTGCTTTGTTACCGTGAGTGAAACACGATCAGCACAGCACGGAGAAACAAAATTTGGCCAAACCAGCCTCCAATGCAATGTTTGCTTCATGGGTAAATCCCATTAAAACTGCTGGTGGCAATGGAACGAAAATGCCTAAACCATTTCTGTCAGAAACAACACTGTGCAGTGGCCGTCTTAGCACTATCATCATCCTTCGTGAATAGGGAAACATGAGGGAAAGTGTTCACGGAAGCCTGACGAGAGTGCCACATAGTGGTCTCTGAGACACCACACAATCCAGGGAAATATCAACGAACATCATCTCACTTAAATAAGGGAGTCTAAATGAAAACGTTCAAGAATTTCGAGGACTCAGCGCCCTTCTTATTGGTATTAAAGAAGAGCGTCCAGGATAACACCTCCAGCTAACATCCGCATTTCCTTGGGACCCAGATTCCCCATTGGGTAAATGTGCCTTGGAAGCATCCAGCACTTAGAACCAAGAAACAAAGTGCGAAGATAAAGCCCTTGAAGTCACATTGGCCTTATAGAACGTGGAACAAAAATCAAGGTGCTTTGTTACCGTGAGTGAAACACGATCAGCACAGCACGGAGAAACAAAATTTGGCCAAACCAGCCTCCAATGCAATCTTTACTTAATGGTAAATCCTATAAAAACTGCTGGTCGCAATGGAACGAAAATGCGTAAAATATTTCTGTGACAAACAACACTGTGCAGTGGCCATGTTAGCACTAACATCATCCTTCGTGAATAGGGAAACATGAGGGAAAGTGTTCACGGAAGCCTGACGAGAGTGCCACATAGTGGTCTCTGAGACACCACACAATCCAGGGAAATATCAACGAACATCATCTCACTTAAATAAGGGAGTCTAAATGAAAAAGTTCAAGAATTTCGAGGACTCAGCGCCCTTCTTATTGGTATTAAAGAAGAGCGTCCAGGATAACACCTCCAGCTAACATCCGCATTTCCTTGGGACCCAGATTCCCCATTGGGTAAATGTGCCTTGGAAGCATCCAGCACTTAGAACCAAGAAACAAAGTGCGAAGATAAAGCCCTTGAAGTCACATCGGCCTTATAGAACGTGGAACAAAAATCAAGGTGCTTTGTTACCGTGAGTGAAACACGATCAGCACAGCACTGAGAAACAAAATTTGGCCAAACCAGCCTCCAATGCAATGTTTGCTTCATGGGTAAATCCCATTAAAACTGCTGGTGGCAATGGAACGAAAATGCCTAAACCATTTCTGTCAGAAACAACACTGTGCAGTGGCCGTCTTAGCACTATCATCATCCTTCGTGAATAGGGAAACATGAGGGAAAGTGTTCACGGAAGCCTGACGAGAGTGCCACATAGTGGTCTCTGAGACACCACACAATCCAGGGAAATATCAACGAACATCATCTCACTTAAATAAGGGAGTATAAATGAAAAAGTTCAAGAATTTCGAGGACCCATGCCCTTCGTATTTTTATTAAAGAAGAGTGTCCACGATAATACCTCCAGCTAACAGCCGCGTTTCCTTTGGGACCCAAATTCCCCATTGGGTATATGTGCCTTGGAAGCATCTACCACTTAGAACCAAGAAATAAAGTGCGAAGATAAAGCCCTTGAAGTCACATCGGCCGTATAGAACGTGGAACAAAAATCAAGGTGCTTTGTTACCGTGAGTGAAACACGATCAGCACAGCACTGAGAAACAAAATTTGGCCAAACCAGCCTCCAATGCAATGTTTGCTTCATGGGTAAATCCCATCAAAACTGCTGGTGGCAATGGAACGAAAATGCCTAAACCATTTCTGTCAGAAACAACACTGTGCAGTGGCCGTCTTAGCACTATCATCATCCTTCGTGAATAGGGAAACATGAGGGAAAGTGTTCACGGAAGCCTGACGAGAGTGCCACATAGTGGTCTCTCAGACACCACACAATCCAGGGATTTATCAACGAACATCATCTCACTTAATTAAGTGAGTATAAATGAAAAAGGTCAAGAATTTCAAGGACTCAGCACACTTCTTATTGGTATTAATGAAGTGCGTCCAGGAAAACACCTCCAGCTAACATCCACGTTTCCTTTGGGACCCAGATTCCCACATTGGGTGTAGGGGCCTGGGGAGGATCCAGCCCTTAGAACCAAGAAACAAAGTGTGAGGGGAAAGCCCTTGAAGTCACGACGGCCTTATGGAAGGTGGAACAGGAATCAAGGTGCTTTGGTACCGTGAGTGAAACACGACGAACACAGCACTGAGAAAGACAATTCGGCCAAAACCCGCTTCCAACGAAATGTTTGCTCCCTGGGGAAATCCTGTCAAAACTGCTGGCGGCAATGGAA
>NW_023250846.1:6002-7321 GCF_002007445.2 Ailuropoda melanoleuca
GAGCATGAATGAAAATGTTCAGGATTTTTGAGGACTCAGCGCACTTCTTATTGGTATTAAAGAATAGCGTCCAAGAATACACCTCCAGCTAACAACCGCGTTATCAATTGTGACCCATATTCCCCTTTGGGTGATTGTGCCTTGCAAGTATCCAGCACGTAGAACCAAGAACAAAGTGCGAAGATAAAGCCCTTGAAGTCATATCGGCCTTATAGAACGTGGAAGAAAAATCAAGGTGCTTAGTTACCGTGAGTGAAACACGATGAGCACAGCACGGAGAAACAAAATTTGGCCAAACCAGCCTCCAATGCAATGTTTGCTTCATGGGTAAATCCCATTAAAACTGCTGGTGGCAATGGAACGAAAATGCCTAAACCATTTCTGTCAGAAACAACACTGTGCAGTGGCCGTCTTAGCACTATCATCATCCTTCGTGAATAGGGAAACATGAGGGAAAGTGTTCACGGAAGCCTGACGAGAGTGCCACATAGTGGTCTCTGAGACACCACACAATCCAGGGAAATATCAACGAACATCATCTCACTTAAATAAGGGAGTCTAAATGAAAACGTTCAAGAATTTCGAGGACTCAGCGCCCTTCTTATTGGTATTAAAGAAGAGCGTCCAGGATAACACCTCCAGCTAACATCCGCATTTCCTTGGGACCCAGATTCCCCATTGGGTAAATGTGCCTTGGAAGCATCCAGCACTTAGAACCAAGAAACAAAGTGCGAAGATAAAGCCCTTGAAGTCACATTGGCCTTATAGAACGTGGAACAAAAATCAAGGTGCTTTGTTACCGTGAGTGAAACACGATCAGCACAGCACTGAGAAACAAAATTTGGCCAAACCAGCCTCCAATGCAATGTTTGCTTCATGGGTAAATCCCATTAAAACTGCTGGTGGCAATGGAACGAAAATGCCTAAACCATTTCTGTCAGAAACAACACTGTGCAGTGGCCGTCTTAGCACTATCATCATCCTTCGTGAATAGGGAAACATGAGGGAAAGTGTTCACGGAAGCCTGACGAGAGTGCCACATAGTGGTCTCTGAGACACCACACAATCCAGGGAATTATCAACGAACATCATCTCATTTAAATAATGGAGTATAAATGAAAAAGTTCAAGAATTTCGAGGACTCTTATTTGTATTAATGAAGAGCGTCCAGGAAAACACTTCCACCTAACATCCGCATTTTCAAATGGGAAGCAGATTCCCCATTGGGTGAATGTGCCTTGAAAGTACCCAGCACTTAGGACCAAGAAACAAAGTGCGAAGATAAAACCCTTGAAGTCACATCAGCCTTATAGAACGTG
>NW_023250847.1:0-191 GCF_002007445.2 Ailuropoda melanoleuca
CTGGCCACTTTAACTCTGTTTCTGTTGGTGCTGCTCAACCCTGCAGCATCCCGGGCTGTGGGCCCCACACCTGGCGTCCCAGCCCTCACTTCCAGGGCCGGCGCGTCTCTGCCCTTTCTGTTTCCAACCCCGCCAGCCGCCAGTCGCCAGCCGCCCCGCGCGGGCTCCCGGAGCTCCCCGTCTCAGTCTGG
>NW_023250847.1:273-595 GCF_002007445.2 Ailuropoda melanoleuca
CTCCCGGAGCTCCCGGTCTCAGCCTCGATCCAGTGAGCACACCGGAGCTCCGGAGCTCCGTGAGATGCTTGGTGGTGCACGCTCCTGGCTCACGGACTCAGTCTGCCATTTCCAGAGTGCAGGTCCGCGGTCCGCCCGCTCCCCGGTGCAGGTGGCCCGCCAGCCGCCCTGCGTGTGTGCTCCTGGAGCTCGCGTTCTAAGTCTGCTGTCTCGCGGGTGCCGTCCCCGAGTCCGCCTGCTCCCCCGTGCAGGTGGCCCGCCAACCGCCAGCCGTCCCGCGTGCGCTCCCGGAGCTCCCTTCTCAGCCTGCTGTCTCAAGCGT
>NW_023250847.1:818-1038 GCF_002007445.2 Ailuropoda melanoleuca
CGTGGATGTTCCTGCTGGTCTGGTACCTATCCAGCTCAACTCAGGGGACCGGCTGAAAAAGGGGTCCCCTACTCCTCCGCCATCTTAACCTCCCATGTCTCTCTATTTCCATTCTGATCTTTGTTATTTCCTTCCCTTCTATCTTTGGTCTTTGTTTGCTCTTTTTTCTATTTCCTTTAGGTATAAAGTTAGATTGTTTGAGATATTTCTTGGTTCTTAA
>NW_023250848.1:0-9574 GCF_002007445.2 Ailuropoda melanoleuca
TGAAATTTTAATTCTTTCTTGCTATAGAACATTTCTATAGGTCATATTTACTTAGGTTTAATAGCATGTCTTACTTCTTTTCCACAATTAGGTCTAGATAATTCCTCCTGGGAGTTTTTCTGTAGAGTAAATCCTTTGGTGATATTTTAGTAAGTCCGGGGTTAGTAAACTTAACCTGTGGTTTGAGAATACCTCTGTCCTCACACTTGAATGCTCTGATTCTCAGTTTTGGTTTTTCGTAGAGTGTGTGTGTTTCATAATTATGTGCTCATATTCTATGGGAAAATACTCCTGCCTATGACCAGAGTAGTAACACTGATTTGAAGACAAAGGTCTTGCTTACCTCTCTGGCTTTCTACTCCCTGATTTTATTTCAAGTAATAGACTCCAGAAGGAAGTGAAGCATGGGAGGCAACGATTTTACTACTCTGAACTTTGAACTGGATTTAATCTCAGATCCTGCTGATTGTGGCAACAACTCTTCAACACCCTGCTCACCAGGCTAGTCTAAGATGACCAGGCTCTCAGAGAGCAAATGGATAACCATAGAAAACCATTCCTAAATGATTGATAAGTAAATCTGCTGGTGTGAGAGTTGGGGGTGGTGCCCACAATCTCAGCCAGTGCACAGCAGGAGGAAGGAAAAGAAAAAAAACAAACAAACAAACAGATAATTCCTATAACCAAAAGGCAGAGAGGAGAGAGTTGTGAATAGATTCTCAATCAAGGCCTGCAAAGGAAAAGAACTACTATAAAGCTGGGGAAATACTGATCCTTCTTGAGCTGCAGTTGGAAAACCATAGCCCTTGACACACACACAAGCATACAGGGCTTAGCCTCCAGGTGGGTAAGAAGCAGGTGACGCTCTAAATCTATAATGTAATAGAATGACCGTTTTCCCAGAGTAGGCAGTAATTATAACTGACTGTTGCTTATTTTTTTAAATTCAAATGCCCCTGAAAATACATGCATTATATTAGGATATTTAAATAATGTGCAAGAAAGGTCAATGATATTTTTATGAGTCAGCCAGAGTAATCTCCGTGTGTGGGGAGATGTGCCAGTTTTAAAACTAGGTGGGATTCATCATAGGACAAAGATGGGCACTTCATTCGGGTGAGCTAGGGAAAATGGAAGATGAGACGTTTTATCTCAGACTATGTACCTTATAAATGTCTCGTTCATTATTAAATAATAAGGCAGAAGATCTCCATAGCGAATGAAAATAAAATTTTCAGAACAGATGTACACTAATTCTAGAACTGCCTGTGCACCTCCTGCATGGAGACGTGAGCACGAGCCCTTGCACTGGAAAGATCTAGGGGAGGAGGGAGCCAGCCAGTTTGCCTTCACACCAGAAAGATGCCTTGGTCTTTCTAGAACCTAGGTCCACACAGGTCAGCTTCTTTCTGAGTCGAACAGGGGGCATTATCAGAAGTGAAGACGTCTGAGGCAAGCCAATGAATAAAGTAACTCTCAGAAGTAGAAGGAAGGAAGAGAATCTAGCTACTCTGAGGTGACCCAAAAAGCAGCGAGGACAACCTGCCAGACTGCCTACTTTTGACAGTCTGCAGAAAACTTGCCCATTTTCCTCCAGTAAATAGGTACACGTCTGAAACGCCACACTGCTTAGGCACTGCACCTGCTTAACAGGAGTAATTCTGAATTACTGTATTGCAGCCGTCAGCTCTCCTTTCAAAAAGCAAGTAAAGCAACACAGACTCCTGTTTCGGCCAACAAATGAGATTTACCACGCGCTGCAATGGCTGGGTCTGAATGCCATGACGCCCCCTGAGTGCCAGAGGAAGAGGACACGTGGCTGCACCTTCAACAAGCCAGCATTTGTTACCTGTACCTCAGCCACAGACTGGCATGTCCGGGGAAAAACACAGGTAACATTCGGACCGAGAGAGAGACGTACACTGAACAGCCTGTACGATTATGCACATGAAGCCAGATACGCATTTAAGCACCCTCAAGTCTTTGAACCCTATCTGACAAATGCAGAAGAGGGTACAGCTCATCTTCCTCCTCGAATGGACAACTTGATCTGGGGAGTAATTCAGGAATTTACAGACCCAGTGAGGGCGGAGAGATGGTATGGGATCCCCGCCCACTAGTCCTGGGCTCAGGGAGGCAGCAACCAGCTCCCCATCCTCAGATTACCTCTGGCCAGCTGTCTGGGGATGAAGTGAGGCGTTTCTTTCAGGAAACACTGGTACCTAATTGAATAACCATTGCTGTGGCTCAATATTACAAGAGACATGGATGGTTTAATTAAACGAGTGACAAGAAATTGTACTTACCCAACAGGCTTTTCCCCTTGCTCAGCTTCTGAATCCTGTTCATTTCATTCTGGCAAGGGAGACCTAAAAAATAATTTATGAAAGTCAGTTTCCAGATGGTGCAGGACATAATCTCTAATGATTGGCTTCACTCTTGACGTGAAATGTACACAATGACACACCTGGGACTGGAATTACTCCATATGCTGTTATTATACAGCAAAACAAATTCAGGCCATTAGTGTTACTAATTAAAAAAAAAAAAATCTTATACCGCAAGGTACTTGAACAGTATTTGGGGGCTACTTGCATTGTATACTAATTTTTCTGCCCACTCTCCACTGAGGCAAATGCCAACTAGGTGATCTGGTAATGGCTGTTTTAATCAGCTGAGAACCAGGATCAAAGTTTCCTAGTGGTTAAATGTTCCGAATGCACACCCCGGAGCAACTAACCAGAGGGAAGGTGACAGATCGTTCATGTACCCCCGGGTCTTGCTGCAGGAGAGAAAGAGGATTAGACTTTCTGACTCACGGCCCCAGGAAAGTACAGCACAGGCCTCAGGGGACAACTATGAAGCTATCCAAGATATGCAGAAAGGCAGTGAATAGAAAAAAGGGAAACCTTAACTCCCGGCTCTGCCACCTTATAGCTGAATGCTTTGGATAAGTCTCTCTCTCCACTTCCAGGTCCTCAGTTATGAAACACCTGTTGTGGTGAAGGGCTGACACAGTGGGGGGCATAGGAGTGTGTGGTTCTCCTATCTCCCGAGAACTTACTCCATTCTGAGCTGAAAGCAAGATGGCCTCACCGTCTTGAGTGTCACCCTGACTTGGCAGGGCACATCCGTCCTGTGGCTCGGGGAGGCTCTGCTGTGTGCCCCAGGGCCTTACACTACTTCTGCTCAAGCAACTTTGGGGCCTGGAGTAAGTACCTGAGCACCTCTTTGCATCTGTTACCCTGTGTACACACTACCCCGTTTTGCTGCTTGTTCCGTGAGAAAAGCTAATAATTTTGTTCACTTTGAGTATAGAAGAAAGATGCCAACTAAAAACAAGGAAAAGACAAATAAATTCTGTCTTTGAAGATTAGCATTTACTAGGACACACATACCAGAAAATGTTCTAGAACTTTGTCTTACTCTTTACAACAAAGTAGGTACCATTATTCGTTTGTGTGAAACCACAGGCATTTGAAAGTCTATTCCAAGACAGCACAAGTCACCTGCATTCACATAACACTGTCAGTTCCTCAAATTGTCCCACGGTGATTTAAAAAATTCTACTTCTCTTTCAACAAGGAAACACGAATCAGGCTGAGACCTACTAGAAACTGCTGCAAGAAAAACAGTCAAGAGCAAGACCAAACTCCAGGTTAAGAATCCTAACAGGAAAAAACTTTGGCTGCTGAGCAGGTGACAAGAGTTACCAAAGACCCCTCTAAGTAGTCAAGGCTGCTAGTGAAAAAGACAGAGCAGAGCTCAACGCAGATACAAGGAGTCAAGGACACAATTAAACACTGGAAGAAATGAAGGTTGTATCTGAAGCGGAAGTCAGGTGTAACCTCCATGTTACTGATGCTTCTGCGAGAAGACTACTCAAATGGAGCCAAAGTTTTAATTCCACAGCTTAAAAATGCATGACGTGTCCCCGGGAAGGGCACACACAGACTGAGCCAAACTAAGACATGTCCAAGGAAATTCATGTCCTCAAAAGGGAAAAGAATTAACATGGGTTCCCATTACTGTACAGCTAAACCAGTGCTAGGAGAACCATGTTTAAGATAGCAGGACAAGGAACTCTGGCTCTGAGACAGTTGTACTTAGCATCTTTGTTTCGGTATTAAAAGAAAACAAAACAGCAATATTTAAAAATATTCAAGTGTTATTTCAAGGAATAGAATTCCAGGGAGAATTTTTGAAAAAAAGCTCTAAAACCCAAACAGAAAACTAAAGAAAAATATCAAAACCAGTCAATAAATGATCCTACTACAGGGAAAATTAAAAAGTGTGCTCTCAAAATTTTCTGGGGTCTGAGGCACTCAGAGCCTTAATTGTAGAATATCTACACGTTTATCCAGTAAAAATACCACAGATGGAATACCTGTGGCGTACAGCTACGAGAGTGCCTTGGAGACAAATGTCAGCCTTGAGTACACACATTAATCAACAGGAAATAATGAAGAAACGTGGAGAGTAAACAGAACTCCGAGGACTGGCTATGGGTCAGGGAGGGTGGTGGTGGGAACCCAACAAAAAATAAAGAACCTCACTTAATAAAAGAGGGAAATGCACAAAATGAGAAACAAAAAAAGAACTGCAACGAATTGACTTTGATTATACTTGGCTCAACTTCTCCTCCCTAGAGGCCATCATGTGCCATGCGAGGGGGTTCCGGCCTCCTTCAGCCGCTACTCAAAGGACAGCCCGCCCAGGGACATCCACATGGTGCAGTGACCGCCTCTGTCCCTTGGTAAAGGCAGTAGCCTCACTCTCAGGGTCCCAGGGGTCACCCCTCTGCAGGAGGCGCTCGCCCTGAGGCTTTGCTTACTTCCGTGAAGCCTGAATGCTGGCTACAGTCACATGAGGTTACAGGGACTCAAGCCCACAGTCATTTCAGTACTGGATCACTCCGGGTAGTTCTATTAAGACAAGAACATGAGATACAGATGTAGTGAAGAGAAGGGCCATATGCACCCCAATGTTCATAGCAGCATTGTCCACAATAGCTAAATCGTGGAAGGAGCCGAGATGCCCTTCAACAGATGACTGGATTAAGAAGCTGTGGTCCATATATACAATGGAATATTACTCAGCTATCAGAAAGAACGAATTCTCAACATTTGCTGCAACATGGACGGCACTGGAGGAGATAATGCTAAGTGAAATAAGTCAAGCAGAGAAAGACAATTATCATATGATTTCTCTCATCTATGGAACATAAGAACTAGGAGGATCGGTAGGGGAAGAAAGGGATAAAGAAAAGGGGGGTAATCAGAAGGGGGAATGAAACATGAGAGACTATGGACTNCTATGACACAGCTATCAGTTCTCTCTAGATTAATAAGACCTACAACAATAAGCATAGGAATATCCAGACAGATTCTGAAAGATGAGTGGCAGGAGAGGGTGGCCCCGCTAGGTGTGGGAATAGACAGATATACCTGAAGAAGTTTTATATACAATAGAGGAAGCATTCAGATTCGAGGAGGAAGACGGGTTAGTCAATGAATGACAGAAAGGTAACTGAACAACTCTCTCCAGGGGTGGGGGAGGGGCTGGGACCCTACTTGACCACACCCCGAAAAAATCTAAAGTGATACAAGATATCACCAGACAACCAACCAAAAGGTACTGATGAAAACACAAATACAAGAGAATTGCTTCAGTATTTCATGGTACCAAATACCTTTCTAAGCTTAAGGTAAGCCTTATGGTTTCCAAGAACCCATAAAAGATGGAGAAACTTCACATTATTATATTGAAAAATTTCTAACAAAAATGCACCAAGTCAAATTTGGGGGAACAAAAATACTTGCAATACACGTGACCAGAACAGTACTAATGTAATCCATTTAGGGAAAATTCCTAAAAACACACAAAAGATGACACCAGAGAACTAGGTATTCCTGACAAGAGTAAAAATTAGTGCAATCTTTTTGGAAGGCAAATTGGAAGTAACACTTAAATTAAAAATGCACATATCCTATGGCCAGTAATTCTGCTTGTAGGAATGCATCTTGTAGTCCTATAAACAGACACATGGACTTGACGCTGAGTGCCCTTGTGCAATGCCTACATTTCCTGCTCTGTGTGGATAGTGACTCGGAACGCATGCAGGCAGAGACACACCGATCATTTTAAAACTCTAATATTCGTAGCCATCTTCCATTCCTGGGCGGGGGCAGGGGGTGGGGGAGCCATGCTCTACAGCTGTGCTCAGGATAGATTATCCATGATCCCTGACTCCGACTCAGCAGATATGGGACGTGGGACTAGAATTCCGATACAAGCCACTGTCCGCTAGACCAGCTAGCTGTGCAATGCCACGCTTGGGTGTGCAAGCCCAGGAAGCTCAGACAGAAGAAGGAAAGCCAGGCCATGCGGCTCCTCCTGGAGACTCCGAGCTCCCGCCTCTGGATTCCTGACAGGCTGTGGCGAGCTCTCTTGTCTGACTTGCCATGATGTGAGATACTCCTGTCTTCTTTCCACAAACTCCTCAAATGCTGTCTCTTTATTAAGTGAGCTGGAGTTTCACCAAAATATCCTTGCCTCTGAGATTCAGTATAAATCTGTATTTACCCTGGAGAAGCTGACAAGAGGCTTTCTCTAAGGGGAACAATGGAGAATTCACGCGACGGGGGCATTACGGTACTCTGCCATTTGTACAGTTCTCACGTAAAGGATCTCACAGTGACCTTGGGAATGATGTAGCAAAGCTTTCTACACCCATTTTACAGATGTAAAAGCTAAGGCACGAGACAGTTAAGAGATTTCCCCCAGGGGAAGTGAGGTATTGGGCCCTTTCATTATGCTCTTGGGTTTTCTAATATACAATGATAAAAATAGAAATAAATGAGAAGAAAAGAGCCTTTGCGTCTGCCATTCTATCGGCTGAATTCTTTGTTCTCTAGCCATGCCCTTTGGCCTGCTGACCTCCACCTGCCTCCCTAGTATGTGATACCCGGGCCTTTGACGGCCAATGTGGCTGCCCTGAGTGCGGGACCGCCCCACCTTCCCCTGCCTCACCTCCAGGCTTCTGGAAGCAGTAGCACCACTCGTTGTTGGAGAGCTTGCCATCCTTGAAGGAGTCACAGGAGTTGAAGAGAGGCTTGATACAGGGCTCATACTTATCCAGGTAGATGGCATTGATCTCTGAGTGGTCAAGCAGGAGGTCATAGTTCATGTCCAACTTGTTGAACATCCAGCCCAGGGAGTCCTTGCAGATGGGCAGGATGCTGGTGTCAAATCCTGCAGAGAGAAGGGTGCATGTCAGAGGCCAGCAAGCCTGGACTGGCCTGACCCAAGAGGCGGCCCAGGGCCCACCCACCCCCTCCTCTCCTGAGGCACTTTCCCTCCAAGGGTCAGTCTCAGGGGCTACTGAGTCTGCCCTACTAGAAGATACTATTGCTGTGGGGGGTTCAATAAAATAATTTAAAATGCTCTTAAACAGAAGTCAGCATTTGAGGAAAGTATGTCCCAAAGGGAACAACTCCCTAACACAAATTTACGTGGAATGTAAATACGAGTTTTCATTTACCAGACTTGCTTAGAACAGGGTATGCCCCAAAGGAGGAGTACAAACATGGTGAGCAAAAGGAAAAACTTGTGATTCTGCAAACTACACTTTTATATTTAGGGGAAAATATCTGAAACACCAAAGCAAAAGAAACTATAGTAAAAAAAGATGGCAGTGAAATGAAACTATACGGCACAATCCAGAAGCGCTGATTACGTCCCAAAGGACTGTTAAATCCAAGCCGTCTGAACATTAATGGGAAAACAAGCCAGGTACCTGCCTCTGTTCCCCATTCTTCTTTTCTGCAGTCCCCTCAAGAGATACATGATATGGAATCCAAATTGACTCAGACAATGATTTCTTTCTTATTTCCCTGGGGGAGGAGGGGTAGTTTTCTTAAAGAATTATTATTTGTTTCCACAATGGGAACTGTGCGCACTAGAACAATAACACTTTGCTTAACACTCAGGATATTGAGTCTACTGCCGACAACCCCCAGAGAAGGCCCCAGATCCAAAGTTGGTCTTTCTTTCCGAATCAGAGCTCTGTGCAATCTCAAGTTGTTCCATAAGTTGGATTTGTATAAGTGGTTTTATTTTCCCAGGAAAATTCCTATAAAAGTTCATTTTTCTGTTATTTAAGGTAGTCCTCTAAGCAACTTATTTTTCATTATCTCACTGAATCCTTCTAAGAGTCCTCTAAAGTGCTGTGTCCCTTCTACTTTACAGTTGGGGGCGGGGGAGCTCAAGGCTTAAGCGGCTTGCTCGAGATCTTCTAACCGTGGAGCTGGGCTTCCAAGGCCCGTGGCCCAGCCCTACTCTCCCAATCCCTTTGCTCCTGGGGCTGCCTGTGCCGCACACGACCCTCCCACCCTGGGGACACCCAGCTGGCTGGAGGCCCAAGCCTGAGGATGGGCAGTGCAAGGCGGTGGTCCAGCGGCCACAGCTGAGGCCCTGGTGGGGCTGACGGCTCCCTGTCTGCTCAGCGGGTTTCTGTATTCATTACAACGCCGCTTGAAGAACGGGACACATAGCAAAGTGCACCCAGCCTTTTAAAAGCCTTGGTTCTTTACTGTACAGAAACCAGTGACGTAAGTACAGCACCTCCACCTCGACGCTCTTCCAGAACCCTCTGCTTCCCCTGTCAATCCATGTTCATCAGGTGCTAACAAGCTCCTTGAGGGCAAAGACCGCGTCGCGTAGCCTCTGCCAGTGCCGGCACATAGTGAGTGCTCAGTAAAAGCAAGTGTGGAGAGAAGTTCTCGAGCTACTGCAGAGTTTGGCCCTTCAACCCTAAATATCAGTTTATAAAGTTATTCCCATCAACACCTTATAACATGTCTTAGAACACATCCCCTTTCTCTATAGAGACTAGGGGGCATAATGTGGCCTCTTCTTTGAGGTCACGACTGAACAATCTCTATGACGAGGATGTCCTTAGGGACTGCTGAATGAAGCAAGATCATTTACTCTGACACTAATTGGCTCCACAGTTTTATATAGAATATTTTATGTAATACACATCAATTTTATGGGATATTAACATTTTCATACGTGGCCAAGAGAAGCTTACTGCTCACTGACCACCAAAGAGAAGTGCCAAAGCTGGTTGGGCCATCGTCTGCAGGTGAAGCCCCTCCTCCCAAACACCTGTTTGGAAAGTTCTAGAGAAAAGGCACCTGCATCTGGTATCTAGAGGTGGAGGGGGAAGAGAACAGCCCTTTGAGTTGGCCCCAAGCATGTGGGACTTGTAAGGTTCCATGGTTTCCTCTTCACAACTCCTGAATTTATGAAAACCTCTCTCCCTCCTGTGGCCTTGAGGGCTAACCCACCCTTGGTCCTTTATATTCCCTTCACTGCAGTTGCTTGAGGACATCACACCTTAAAGCCTCTTTGGGGACTCACTTTGCTTCTGGCCAAGGGCAGGTCTTTGGCTAGCTCCCCAGCTGTCTGCACAAGGAGTCTCGTGGGACTGGAGGCCACAAGAAGCAGGTCTCTGCGCATCAATCTGCTTCCTTGAAAGGTTGTTCAGAAAGCCCGAGGGCCTGGCTGC
>NW_023250849.1:0-226 GCF_002007445.2 Ailuropoda melanoleuca
TCAGTGCTGTTCGTCGTGTTTCACTCACGGTACCGAAGCCCCTTGATTCCTGTTCCCCATTCCATAAAGCCTTTCGTGACTTCAAGGGATTTCCGCTCACACTTTGTTTCTTTGTTCTAAGGGCTGGTTCCTCCCCTGGCCCCTACACCCAATGTGGAATCGGGGTCCCCAGTGAAAAGGCTGCTGTTCGCTGGATGTGTTTCCCTGGACGCTCTGATTTATTACC
>NW_023250849.1:392-871 GCF_002007445.2 Ailuropoda melanoleuca
CCACTTTCCCTCATGTTTCCCTATTCACGAAGGGTGATGATAGTGCTAAGACGGTCCCTGTACGGTGTTGTTTATTACGGACGTGTTTTGGGCCTTTTCGTTCTATTGCCGCCAGCAGTTTTGACAGGATTTCCGCAGGGAGCAAACATTTCGTTGGAAGCGGGTTTTGGCCGAATTGTCTTTCTCAGTGCTGTGTTCGTCGTATTTCACTCACGGTACCGAAGCCCCTTGATTCCTGTTCCACCTTCCATAAGGCCGTCGTGATTTCAAGGGCTTTCCCCTCACACTTTGTTTCTTGGTTCTAATGGCTGGAACCTCCCCAGGACCCTACACCCAATGTGGTATCGGGGTCCCGAGTGAAAAGGCTGCTGTTCGCTAGAGGTGTTTCCCTGGACGCTCTGCTTTATCACCAATTAGAAGGGCGCTGAGTCCTCGAAAATCCTGACCCTTTTCATTCATGCTCCCTTACTCACGAGAGA
>NW_023250850.1:0-1191 GCF_002007445.2 Ailuropoda melanoleuca
CATTTCCCTGATTTCTCAGCATGTGAGTTTCTCTTGAAAATAATCTGTTGGATTTTTTTCTCAAAGGGTAAGCACGGATTGTTTTGTTCCTTATTTGATGTGCTCATCATTACATCTGTGCTGGAAATTTCATCGGATGACAGGTTTTTCCAGGATGACTTTGCTTCCCGTTAGCAAGGCAGGACGTGTAACGGATACAACATGAAATTTGTGTTCCAACCATCCAGCTTTCACTTTGTCGTTATTACTCAGATCGTAAATCTCCACCNTATTACTCAGATCGTAAATCTCCACCCCTTCAGATTACTCTGCAGTTTATAATCGCTCCCTGCTCTGTTTTCTCAGCGTACTTGGTATCTTCCTTCAAAGCACTTATATTTGCGACTTTATATTTACTTGCGTGATTATTTGAACAATGTCTGTCTTTCCTACTAGACTCTCTGCAGCACGAAAGCAAAGACTATGATTGGTTTGCCATTCTAACCTCACAGACTCTGGCACATAGGAAGTGTAAAATAAAATAAAATGAAAGTGAAAAAGGTAAAATGAAATCCATAAACATTTCTTTTTTTCTTTTTCTTTTTCTTTTTTTATACACATTTCTATTACCATTCACACTTTCTGTAACTTACAAGGCAGTATGCAGTAAAGACTATCTGGCAAAAAGTTTTCAAACAAACATCAGTGACTATTGAGCCTTTTAGAGTTTTTCAGGGTTGAAGATTACCACAAAGAAACACATTCAATGATTTCTATTTCAAATTTTCAGGCAGTTCACAATATATGAAGCCCTTTAGGGAGGTGGGTTGGTTCTAAGGAGCAGGGTGCAGAAGGAAGAGAGAGTCATTCAGAAGAGGAGGCATGAAATCTAGGGTGTGACATGCAGTATGTCACTCTTTTTTTTTTTTTTAAGATTTTATGTATTTATTTAGGCGCCCCGCAGTATGTCACACTTGCTGAAGAGAGACGGCCGTCTCAGATCACATGTGCATGCTGTTTTTAACTGTGGGTGTTAAGCTTCACAACCTAGAATGTGTTAGGGGACAATAAAATTTGGTCATGTCATTGAGGAATGTTTGGAAAGATAGGTTGTAAAGGAATTCAGGTTGGGGAACAGGTACAATTGTCTCCAGCTATGAAAACAATCGAGATGTAAAAGAAAGAGGCATCTTTTCTATGGTCCCTAAAACA
>NW_023250851.1:0-226 GCF_002007445.2 Ailuropoda melanoleuca
CCCGGGATAGAGCCCAGCAGGGAGTCTGCTTGTCCCTCTGCCTCCGAGCCTCCCCTGCTCGTGCACGTGGGGTGCGTGCACACTCCCTCACCCTCTCTCTCTGTCAAATAAATAAATCTTAAAAAAAAAAAAACTCTCTTGGGGCGCCTGGGTGGCACAGCGGTTAAGCGTCTGCCTTCAGCTCAGGGCGTGATCCTGGCGTTCCGGGATCGAGCCCCACATCGGG
>NW_023250851.1:344-3750 GCF_002007445.2 Ailuropoda melanoleuca
AACTCTCATGAGGTTGGCACTATTCTTATCACCCTCATTTTACAGATGACAATACTGAGAAAAGTCCCCCAGTTTATAGATTTAATAAGTGGTGGTGTTAGGATTTGAACCCAAAAGGCCTGGCTCCGGAGTCTTTGCTTGTGATCACCACACAACAGTGTCTTCAAGTCAGTACCCTGGTTATGGGAGTGAGGGTAGAAACCAACCTTTCACAGGTGTGTTTTAGATATAAAAACAATAGCACTGAAAGAAAAAAAGCCTCCATTTGCTCATTCAATTTTTTCGATATTGCGTGAGACCAGGAGGAGAAAAAGGGTACACACACATACACACACACACGATCTGCTTAGAAACATCCGTTTTTTTTTAAATATCTGTTTCGCTGCTTCCTAAAATTAGGCCTAACCCAAAATAGAAAGGAAGAAATGTTCTCCTTGGCTTGTTCCCTTCAGTCTGTAGACCTGTACACTAAGAGTCTTACTCGATAGAACTGTAAAAGAGGGGGCGCCTGGGTGGCACAGCGGTTGAGCGTCTGCCTTCGGCTCAGGGCGTGATCCCAGCGTTATGGGTTCGAGCCCCACATCAGGCTCCTCTGCTATGAGCTTGCTTCTTCCTCTCCCACTCCCCCTGCTTGTGTATCCTCTCTCGCTGGCTGTCTCAATCTGTCAAATAAATAAAATCTTAAAAAAAAAAAAAAAAGAACTGTAAAAAGAAAATCAGGGAAAAAAATATGATTGCCCAGTTAAGAATCAAGATAAGGGGGCGCCTGGGTGGCACAGCGGTTAAGCGTCTGCCTTCAGCTCAGGGCGTGATCCTGGCGTTCCGGGATCGAGCCCCACATCAGGCTCCTCTGCTATGAGCCTGCTTCTTCCTCTCCCACTACCCCTGCTTGTGTTCCCTCTCTCGCTGGCTGTCTCTATCTCTGTCCAATAAATTAAAAAAAAAAAAAAAANAATATGATTGCCCAGTTAAGAATCAAGATAAGGACCATAAAGAAGCGTTATTCTAAAGAATTACCTACATAATTATAATTCATTGCTCTAAACTTCTTTTACCTGCCACTACATTTTTTTTTTAATGTCAGAGGTCCTTGTTCTCCTTCTCTTCCAGGAAGCCCTCCCTGATGATGCCATCACACGTGCTCCAGTAAAACCTATAGAACTCACCCAGAATGGTAGCTTCTTTAGCACTCCCCATTTTGTTTTGTTTTGTTTTTTTTTTTTTAACTTGTCAGACTCTCACATGAAATTATGAACTCCATGAGGGTAGGGATTCTGCTCTATTCAGATCTGGGTCTCCACTGCCTTTGGATTAAGAAATATATTAGTATTTCAAGCTTAACAATTTGTTGTGAAAATTGGAGATCAGTGTTTTCAAGAAATGAAAAATACATTATAGGAGGGCCTGGGTGGCTTAGTCCATTAAGCGGCTGACTTCAGCTCAGGTCATGATCCCAGGGTCCTGGGATTGAATCCCACATCAGGCCCTCTGCTCAGCCTGCTGCTCCCCCTGCTTGGGCTCTCTCTCTCTCTGTCAAATAAGTAAAAAAAAAAAAAAAAATTTAAAAAGAAAAGAAAAGAAAAATACATTATCATCTTCTTTACAAGTGGGCTTTAAAGTTTTAAATTTCCATAAATATTAAACTTTAGATACAGACAACTTGGAAACAATTTATAATGCTTCTAATAGGGACATTATAAATAATGTTTATAAGAAAATAATAAAACAATGGTCCTTTATCATCAGCATTCTATTTGGACACTTCCTTAAAAGTTTGGTATAAAAGCCCCTCAACTATCTCAATAAATCAGAATGCAGACAGGGATTGGGACAGCCACTGTCCTTTAGGCACTAATATTTCTTTACCAAAGCAGTGATTAGAGAAAAATACCAAAGGAAATAGGTTAAAAAGAAAAATCTTTGAATTTAAACTTTGCAAAAGAGGGGGTTATGAATGATTCTGATAGATGGGTGGAGGAAAGATCAGGTATTAAATCTTACCCAGGCTGGGATGGCAATAATGTCACTTTGCAAAAGAAGTCAATGAAAATGTCACAGATAATAAGCACAAAATCTGTCAATCTGATTAGTAACATACATTAAAGATTTATGAAGCGATGTCATTGCATTATAGAATGATAGGAATTACGTCTAGGGGAGACAGATTCTCAGAGAGGCAGGTACTGCAGAATACCAAGATAATTTTAAGAAGCTTTAAAGACAGATTGCTGAAAATGATCTGTGAAAAGCAATTCGACTAAAAGAACCAGTGTGGGACGATTTTTCCCGCAGCCACTGTCTAATAGACCCTTTTAAACCATGAAACATTGGAACGTTAAAAATACGCAATGATACAGCCACCTGTCAGGCACTGCTAGTGGGTCCGTTTATGCAGGAGACGTGTGTCACTTGCCCCAAACTATTTTCCCAGGGGAAAAATCAGAAGGGATTTGACCCGATCCATCCCAATTCTTCTTGAAGCTCTTATAAGCATGGATTTAGAAGACCAATACCCAAGATGAAGAGGGTGGTTGTGATCATGAGAGAGCAGAGAGCTGACTGGTATAACCTAGGATCGAACTTGGGAACCGCTCTGCTCCAGGAAGTATCAGCGAGGTGAGGGGCAGGGAGGGCACGAGACCTAGGCCCCCACTCTGGCTTTGGTCTGATCTCAGAGGGAGATGAATCACTCCTTTGATCTCAAAGGAGAGCCTCTGATCATAAGACATGTTTAAGGAGGGAAATGAGCCTCCCCAAATATAGACGAGCTAAATCCACAAGCTTCTTGGCAGGCATGAGCTGGGCGATGACACCCTGTACTTGATACAATAATAACAGATTGATGATAATGATAATAATAATAACTGCCCCTTATCTGTGATATAGGAAAGGTGGGTGAAGTTTTGTGGGAATGATTTATATTTGTAATTCAATTGGAACAAAAAGGAAATATTTACTTTTTTAAAATTTAAAATGTGTGAGATTTCCTCTCTCAAAGACTTTAATGCTTTAAGTGTGTCTCTAAAAAAAAATATGTATCTAAAACAAGGGTCGGCAAATGTTTTATGTGAAAGGTCAGATAATAAATATTTTAGGCTTTCTGAGCCATACTGTCTCTGCTGAACGACCCAACTCTGTCACTGTAGCTTGAAAGCTGCCATAGGTGATATGCAAATGAACTGGTCTGGTTGTGCTCCAATAAAACTTTATTTATAAAAACCTTCAGCGGGCCTGTTCCAGATAAGGAAACTAAGGCATGAAAAGGCTAAGTCCCTTGCCCAAGGTCACACAGCTAATCATCATAGAAATATTATCAGAAGACAGGATTAAAATTCTCCTTTCCCCAGTAACTGGCCAAACTGGTCTGCACACTTCTCCAAGTACCAGTTTTCTCCTCAGAAAGTTT
>NW_023250852.1:0-183 GCF_002007445.2 Ailuropoda melanoleuca
GCAGAGAGGACCCCTCCCAAGCTCAACCACAACAAACCTACGCTACGTCACGTCATAGTGCAATTCGCAAAAATTAGATCCAAAGATACAGTAATGAAAGCGGCCAGGGCAAAGAAATTTCTCACGTACCAAGGCAAAGGTATCAGAATTACGTCAGACCTGTCTACACAGACCTGGATTGAG
>NW_023250852.1:291-580 GCF_002007445.2 Ailuropoda melanoleuca
GATGGAGAAATAAAGATGTTCCAGAATCGCCACTCATTAACCAATTTCGTAACCACGAAACCAGCCCTACAGGAGATATTAAGGGGGGTTCTATGAAAGTAAAAAGGCCCCAAGAGTGATAGAGTGCAGAAAGTCACAAACGATACAAAGAAAGACTTTACTGGCAATATGGCATCATTAAAATTCTATCTCTCAGTTTTCAGTGTCAATGTAAATGGTTAAATGCTCCCATAAAATGTCACAGGGTTGTAGATTGGATAAAAAGAAATGAACCATCCATTTGCTGTCT
>NW_023250853.1:0-1868 GCF_002007445.2 Ailuropoda melanoleuca
TGGCCCTTCTCTTCACTACATCTGTATCTTTGGGGTAAACACCCAGTAGTGCAATGGCTGGGTCATAGGGCCATAGGTAGCTCTATTTTTAACTTTTTAAGGGACCGCCACACTGTTTTCCAGAGTGGCTGTACCAACTTTCATTCCCACCAACAATGTAGGAGGGATCCCCTTTCTCCACATCCTCTCCAACAATTGTTGTTTCTTGNCCAACAATTGTTGTTTCTTGCCTTGTCTATCTTTGCCATTCTAACTGGCGTAAGGTGGTATCTCAGTGTGGTTTTGATTTGAATTTCCCTGATGGCTAATGATTTTGAACATTTTTTCATGTGTCTGTTAGCCATTTGTATGTCTTCATTGGAAAAGTGTCTGTTCATATCTTCTGCCCATTTTATGATTTGTTTATTTGTTTCTCGTGTATTGAGTTTGAGAAGTTCTTTGTAGATCTTGGATACCAGTCCTTTATCTGTGGTGTCCTTTGCAAATATATTCCCCCATTCCACGGGCTGCCTCTTAGCTTTTTTGACTGTTTCTTTGGCTGTGCAGAGGCTTTTTATCTTGATGAAGTCCCATAAGTTCATTTTATCTTTTGTTTCTCTTGCCTTTGAAGATGTGTCATGAAAAAGTTTGTTTTGGCCGATATCGTATAGGTTGCTGCCTATGTTCTCCTCTAGAATTTTGATGGATTCCTGTCTCACATCGAGGTCTTTCATCCATTTGGAGTTTATTTTTGTGTATGGTGTGAGAGAGTGGTCAAGTTTCATTCTTTTGCATGTAGCTGTCCAATTTTCCCAGCACCATTTATTGAAGAGACTGTCTTTTTTCCACCGGATGTTTTTTCCTGCTTTATCAAAGATTAGTTGCCCAAAGAGCCGAGGGTCCATTTCTGGGTTCTCTATTCTGTTCCATTGGTCGATGTGTCTGTTTTTGTGCCAGTACCATGCTGTCTTTGTGATCACAGCTTTGTAGTACAGCTCGAAATCCGGCATTGTGATGCCCCCAGCTTTGTTTTTCCTTTTCAACAGTTCCTTGNAATCAAAGATTAGTTGCCCAAAAAGCCAAGGGTCCATTTCTGGGTTCTCTATTCTGTTCCATTGGTCCATGTGTCTGTTTTTGTGCCAGTACCATGCTGTCTTTGTGATCACAGCTTTGTAGTACAGCTCGAAATCCGGCATTGTGATGCCCCCAGCTTTGTTTTTCCTTTTCAACAGTTCCTTGGAGATTCGGGGCCTTTTCTGGTTCCATACAAATTTAAGGACTATTTGTTCCAGTTCTTTGAAAAATGTCCTCGGTATTTTGATCGGGATAGCATTGAAAGTGTAGATTGCTCTGGGTAGTATGGACATTTTAACTATGTTAATTCTTCCAATCCATGAGCATGGAATATTTTTCCATCTTTTTATGTCTTCCTCAATATCTTTCAAAAGTGATCTATAGTTTCTAGAATATAAATCCTTTACGTCTCTGGTTAAGTTAATTCCAAGGTAACGTATGGTTTTTGGTGCTATTGTAAATGGGATGGATTCCCTAATTTCTCTTTCTTCAGTCTCGTTATTCGTGTATAGAAATGCAACTGATTTCTGGGCATTGATTTTGTATCCTGCCACCTTACTGAATTGTTCTATAACTTCTAATAGTTTGGGAGTGGATTCCTTTGGGTTTTCCATATAGAGTATCATGTCATCTGCAAAGAGAGACAGTTTGACTTCTTCTTTGCCGATTTGGATACCTTTGATCCCTTTTTGTCTTCTGATTGCTGTTGCAAGTACTTCTAATACTATGTTGAATAATAGTGGAGAGAGTGGGCATCCTTGTTGTGTTCCTGATCTTAAGGGAAAGGCTTCCAGCTTTTCCCCATTGAGAATAAT
>NW_023250854.1:0-1390 GCF_002007445.2 Ailuropoda melanoleuca
GTTGCTTCAAAATATTCAAAGGAATTATGGCCTATGTTCTGTTGGGTTAAGGATATTGGAGTTTAATTGTAAAGTGGAGTTATATATAGGGTGAAAAAAAATCTTACTATTGGAGGCTGTGTAATTTTTCATTTTCCCAAATCTACCAACAAATCTTTTTGAGATTCTTACTTTCTCTGATAAACTGCAAGTTTTGGCTCTGCCACTGACATTCCATTCTCTGGAATTGCGTAATATTTTAGAGAAAATAGTATAGCAGCGATTGCAGAGAAGTGTTTGCATTCTCTTTGCCCTGGGTGGGCAGGGATTTTTCATTTCATACATCATTACAACTTTCTCCAACGATTGGACACCAATTTCATCTCACTCCATTACAAGCTACCTGCTCACAAACTCAGCATCCAGGCCAAGCTGAAACAATCTCCACAACATACCGTCTGTAAAACCTTGTAATTTCAATTGTTCATGCTAAAATGTTATGTTATGCATCTCAGTGCAATCTCATCATACTAGCACGTAGCAATAGGCTAATGAACTGTAACAAAACTCAGTTTCAAAAATGTCAAACATAATGAAAAAAGGAAAAAAAATAACAGAAATACATAGGTCCTCAACTGTATTTATATATTCTTTGTGTTTAGACTTGCATAAGTTTTACACACTTTATTACTGGTTTACTTCAAATACCTTAGTATTTCAGCATTATTCAGCTAGTCTATCTGCATTAATACACTGAACCAGCATCAAAAACCACTGACTCAACTGAATATTCATTCTCAAGTTTGCCACTGCCAATTAGGTCACATCTTCTCTTTATTATAGTTCACTAAATTTAGGAGGAATCCCAGATAACGTATCTTTATTCATTCATTTTTGTTGTTTTCTGGTCTTACTTTTGAACATTTACCATGTGTAAGGTTCTAAGAAAACCATGGTGAATTTAGCAGAAATGATGTCCATTCTCACATAGCGTACAACCTAGTGGAGGAGACAGAAATTAATAAAATAATTCCTCAGATATATATGTAAATCTGAGGTATGGGCTATGAAACAAAAGTTTGAAGATCTATATAATATTGTAAATCAAAGTTCTAAGAGGTCAAAAAATTTTCTATGTATCATTTCTTTCCTGAGGAAATGAATTGACCCAACAGCAGAGAATAGATGAGGGGGAGTGGACCTGACCATATATTTTAGGAGTGGGCTTATGTGCACAGCTCTAGAGAAAGGGAAAAAAAAATATTGTGAGTTTAATCAACTAGAAAAGGGCAATATGACCCTGATATCAGGAAAGAATGCAAAAATGGCAAAACTTGAGCCTGGAGATGTTGGTTCAACCATGTTATGCTGGATTCAGGACTTTATTTTAAGAATCAAATGACTCTAGTGA
>NW_023250855.1:0-164 GCF_002007445.2 Ailuropoda melanoleuca
GTTTGGTGGCCTTTGTGAGAGGGAGAAAGGGAGAAGGAGTGTAGGTTCTTTAGGAGCTCGGGGAGTGCCACTTTGGGCTCCCAAAGGAAATGGAGCCTCCTGTCAGCCTTCCCGGGGCGGGGGCGGCGGGGGGTGCTGCTTACCTGGAGGCCATCCTGGGCCAT
>NW_023250855.1:460-567 GCF_002007445.2 Ailuropoda melanoleuca
ATTATTATTAATTATTATTGTTATTATTTTAACAAGGCGATAGAGACATTGACTTTGAGATAAAAATACTGAAAGGAACAACACAAGGTCAAATATATACGTGATGA
>NW_023250856.1:0-199 GCF_002007445.2 Ailuropoda melanoleuca
GAGAAAGACAATTCGGCCAAATCCCGCTTCCAACGAAATGTTTGCTCCCTGGGGAAATCCTGTTAAAACTGGTGGCGGCAATCTAACAAATAGGCCCAAAACACGTCCGTCAGAAACAACACCGTACAGGGACCGTCTTAGCACTATCATCACCCTTCGTGAATAGGGAAACATGAGGGAAAGTGTTCACGGAAGCCTG
>NW_023250856.1:361-530 GCF_002007445.2 Ailuropoda melanoleuca
GAGCATCCAGGAAAACACCTCCAGCGAACAGCAGTCTTTTCACCTGGGACCCCGATTCCATATTGGGTGTAGGGGCCTGGGGAGGATCCAGCCCTTATAACCAAGAAGCAATGTGTGAGGGGAAAGCCCTTGAAGTCACGACGGCCTTATGGAAGGTGGAACAGGAATC
>NW_023250857.1:0-255 GCF_002007445.2 Ailuropoda melanoleuca
CTCTCGCCACTATTATTCAACATAGTATTAGAAGTCCTTGCAACAGCAATCAGAAGACAAAAAGGGATCAAGTGTATCCAAATCGGCAAAGAAGAAGTCAAAATGTCTCTCTTTGCAGATGGCATGATACTCTATATGGAAAACCCAAAAGAATACACTCCCAAACTATTAGAAGTAATAGAACAATTCAGTAATGTGGCAGGATACAAAATCAATGCCCAGAAATCAGTTGCATTTCTATACAGGAATAACGAG
>NW_023250857.1:480-889 GCF_002007445.2 Ailuropoda melanoleuca
ACCCAGAGCAATCTACACTTTCAATGCTATCCCGATCAAAATACCGAGGACATTTTTCAAAGAACTGGAACAAATAGTCCTTAAATTTGTATGGAACAAAAAAACGGCTCCGAATTTCCAAGGAACTGTTGAAAAGAAAAAAACAAAGCTGGGGGCATCACAATGCCAGATTTCGCACTGTACTACAAAGCTGTGATCACAAAGACAGCATGGTACTGGCACAAAAACAGACACATTGACCAATGGAACAGAATAGAGAACCCACAAATGGACCCTCGGCTCCTTGGGCAACTAATCTTTGATAAAGCAGGAAAAAACATCCAGTGGAAAAAAGACAGTCTCTTCAATACATGGTGCTGGGAAAATTGGACAGCTACATGCAAAAGAATGAATCTTGACCACTCTCTCA
>NW_023250857.1:1088-1344 GCF_002007445.2 Ailuropoda melanoleuca
TAAAAAGCTTCTGCACAGCCAAGGAAACAGTCGAAAAAACTAAGAGATAGCCCACGGAATTGGAGAAGATATTTGCA
This sequence comes from Ailuropoda melanoleuca, assembly GCF_002007445.2. Taxonomy (NCBI): domain Eukaryota; kingdom Metazoa; phylum Chordata; class Mammalia; order Carnivora; family Ursidae; genus Ailuropoda; species Ailuropoda melanoleuca. Next base: position 1,166 of record NW_023250857.1, read on the forward strand.
AATGACGCTACAGATAAAAGACTGGTATCCAAGATCCACAAATAACTTCTCAAGCTCAATACACGGGAAACAAATAAACAAATCAAAAAATGGGCAGAAGATATGAACAGACACTTTTCCAATGAAGACATACAAATGGCTAACAGACACATGAAAAAATGTTCACAATCATTAGCCAT
>NW_023250857.1:1607-9423 GCF_002007445.2 Ailuropoda melanoleuca
AAGATGTAGTGAAGAGAAGGGCCATATGCACCCCAATGTTCATAGCAGCATTGTTCACAGTAGCTAAATCGTGGAAGGAGCCAAGATGCCCTTCAACTGATGAATGGATTAAGAAGCTGTAGTCCATATATGCAAATAAATATTACTCAGCTATCAGAAAGAACAAATTCTGAACATTTGCTGCAACATGGAGGGCACTGGAGGGGAGAATGCTAAGTGAAATAAGTCAAGCAGAGAAAGACAATTATCATCTGATTTCTCTCATCTATGGAACATAAGAACTTGGATGATCGGTAGAGGAAGAAAGGGATAAAGAAAGGGGGGGTAATCAGAAGGGGGAATGAAACATGAGAGACTATGGACCATGAGAAACAAACTGAAGCCTTCAGAGGGGAGGGGTGTGGGGGAATGGGATAGATGGTGATGGGTATTAAGGAGGGCACGTATTGCATGGTGCACTGGGTGTTATACGCAACTAATGAATCATCAAACTTTACATTGGAATCCGGGGATGTACTGTATGGTGACTAACATAATATATTAAAAAATCATTAAAAAAATAATGAAGGTTTCCTCCACCCCCCCCAAAAAAGAAAAGGAGAATTACAGACCAATATCTCTGATGAACATGGATGCCAAGATTCTCAACAAGATCCTAGCCAATAGGATCCAACAGTACATTAAAATAATTATCCATCACGACCAGGTGGGATTTGTTCCTGGGATGCAAGGGTGATTTAACATTCATAAATCAATCAATGTTATACAACACATTAATAAAAGAAGAGACAAGAATCATATGATCCTCTCAATTCATGCAGAAAAAGCAGTCGACAAAATACAACATCCTTTCCTGATTAAAACTCTTCAAATAGTAGGGATAGAGGGTACATGCCTCAATTTCATAAAAGCGATCTATGAAAGACCACAGCGAGTATCATTCTGAGTGGGGAAAAGCTGAGAGCTTCTCCCTTAAGATGAGGAACATGACAAGGATGCCCACTTTCAGCACTGTTGTTCAACATAGTACTAGAAGTCGTAGTATCAGCAATCAGACAACAAAGAGAAATAAAACGTATTCAAATTTTCAAAGAAGTCAGAGGCTCCTGGGTGGCACAGCAGTTAACCGTCTGCCTTCAGCTCAGGGCATGATCCCAGTGTTATGGGATCGAGCCCCACGTCAGGCTCCTCCGCTATGAGCCTGCTTCTTCCTCTCCCACTCCCCCTGCTTGTGTTCCCTCTCTCGCTGGCTGTCTCTATCTCTGTCGAATAAATAAATAAAATCTTTAAAAAATTTTTTTTTCAAAGAAGTCTAACTTTCGCTCTTTGCAGGTGACATGATAATTTGTGTGGAAAACCAAAAAGACTCCACCCGCAATTTACTAGAACTCATACAGAAATTTAGTAATGTAGCAGGATATGAAATCAATGCACAGAAATCAGTTGCTTTTCTATACAGTAACAACATAACTGTAGAAAGAGAAATTAGGGAATTGATTCAATTTACAATAGCATCAAAAACTATAAGATACCTTGGAATAAACCTAACCAAAGAGGTAAAGGATTTATACTCCCAAAACTACAGAACACTTATTAAAGAAATTGAACAAGACACAAAAGGATGGAAAAATATTCCATGCTCACGGATGGAAAGAATAAACATTGTGAAAATGTCTTTGCTGCGCAGAGAAATCTATGCTTTCAATGCCATCCTGATCAAAATACCAATGGCATTTTTCAAAGAGCTGAACAAACCATCCTAAAATTTGTATGGAACCAGAAAAGACCCCAAATCTCCAAGGAAATGTTGAAAAAGAAAAAACTGGGGGCATCACATTGCCTGATTTTAAGCTATATTACAAAGCTGTGATCACCAAAACAGCATGGTACTGGCACAAAAACAGACACATAGATCAATGGAATAGAAGAGATAGCCCAGATATGGACCCTCAACTCTATGGTCAACTAATCTTTGAGAAAGCAAGGGAAAATATCCAATAAAGAAAAGAGAGTCTCTTCAATAAATGGTGTTGGGAAAATTGGACAGCCACATGCAGAAGAATGAAACTGGACCATTCTCTTACACCATACACATTGATAAATTCAAAATGGATGAAAGACCTAAATGTGAGACAGGAATCCATCAAAATCCTAGAGGAGACCATAGGCAGTAACTTCTTCAACATTGGCCACAGCAACTTCTTGCTAGATACGTCTCCAAAGGCAAGGGAAACAAAACCAAAAATGAACTTTTGGGACTTCATCAAGATAAAAGCTTCTGCACAACAAAGGAAACAGTCAACGAAACTAAGAGGCAACCCGCGGAATGGGAGAAGATATTTGCAAATGACAGTACAGATAAAGGGCTGGTATCTAAGATCTATAAACAACTTCTCAAACTCAACGCCCAAGAAACAAATAATCAAGTCAAAAAATGGGCAAAAGACATGAACAGACACTTTTCCAAAGAAGACATACAAATGGCTAACAGATACATGAAAAAATGCTCAACATCATTAGCCATCAGGGAAATTCAAATCAAAACCACATTGACATACCACCTTACACGAGTTAGAATGGCAAAAATTAATGATGTGGGAAACAACAAATGTTGGTGAGGATGTGGAGAAGGTGGAACCCTACACTGTTGATGGGAATGCAAGTTGGTACAGCCACTTTGGAAAACAGTATGGAGGTTCCTCAAAAAGTTAAAAATATAGCTACCCTATGACCCAGCAATTGCACTCCTGGGTATTTACCCCAAAGATACAGATACAGTGAAAAGAAGGGGCACATGCACCCCAATGTTCATAGCAGCAATGTCCACAATAGCCAAACTGTGAAAGGAACTGAGAATGCCCTTCAACAGATGAATGGATAAAGAAGATGTGGTTCATATATACAATGGATTATTACTCAGCCATCAGAAAGGATGACTATCCACCATTTGCATTGACATAGATGGAACTGGAGGGGATTATGCTAAGTGAAGTAAGTCAAGCAGAGAAAGACAGTTATCATATGGTCTCACTAATATGTGGAACATAAGGAATAGCATGGAGGACATTAGGAGAAGGAAGTGAAAAATGAAGAGGAAATCGGAGAGGGAGATGAACCATGAGAGACTATGGACTCCAAGAAACAAACTAAGGGTTTCAGAGGGGAATGGGTTTGGGGGATGGGTTAGCCTGCTGATGGGTTTTAAGGAGGGCACATATTGCAATGAACACTGGGTGTTATACATAAACAATGAATCAGGGAACACTACATCAAAAACTAATGAACTATGGTGACTAACATAATAAAAAAATAAAATGATTGATGATAGATATTGCCATTTTATTTCCTGTTTTGTCATTGTTTCTGGAGTTTTTCTCTGACCCTTTTTTTTTATCCTTGTCTCTTTTGGTCTTTCTTTTGATTCAAAGAGTCCCCTTTAATATTTCTTGCTGGGTTGGTTTGGTATCATGAACTCCTTTAGTTTTTATTTGTCCGTGGAACCCTTTATCTCTCCTTCTATTCTGAATGATAGGCTTGCTGAATAGAATATTCTTGGCTGCAAATTTTTCCCATTTAGTACTTCGAATATATCATGCCAGTCCCTCTGGCTTGCCAAATTTCTGTTGAGAAATCTCCAGCTAGCCTTGTGGGTCTTCCTTTATAAGTTAACAACTCCTTTTGTCTTGCTGCTTTTAAGATTTTTTTTTAACAATTTGACTTGGTGTTGGCCTTTTTTAAAAATGTTGATTTTGATGGGGATTCTCTGTGCCTACTATATCTGGATGTCTGTTTCCTTCTCTATATTAGCAAAGTTTTCAGCTATTATTTCTTCAAATAAATTTTCTGCCCTCTTTTCTCTCTCCAGTTCTGGGACTCCTATGATATGAATGTTATTATGTTTGATGGAGTCACTTAGTTCCCATAGTCCGTTCTAATGTTGCATACTTCTTCTTTCTTCATTCAGCTTCATTACTTTCCATTAGTTCCCCTTCTAGGTGACTGATTTTCCCCTCTGCTTCTTTGAGCCTGTTGTTCATTGCATCAAGTGTGTTTCTAACCTCATTTATTGCACTCTTCATCTCTGATTGGCTTTCTTTTTTAAACTTTTTAATCTCTGTGGTAAGTGTCTTACTGATGTCATTTATTCTTTTCTCAAGCCCAGTGAGTATCCTTATGATTGTTGCTTTAAATTCTCTATCAGGGGGCGCCTGGGTGGCACAGCGGTTAAGTGTCTGCCTTCGGCTCAGGGCGTGATCCTGGCGTTATGGGATCGAGCTCCACATCAGATTCCTCCGCTATGAGCCTGCTTCTTCCTCTCCCACTCCCCCTGCTTGTGTTCCCTCTCTCGCTGGCTGTCTCTCTGTCAAATAAATAAATAAAACCTTTAAAAAAATAAATTCTCTATCAGGGATTTTATTTTTATCTGTTTCACTTAGATCTCTGGCCAGGGTCTTATTTTGTTCTTTCATTTGGGATAAATTCTTCTGTCTTCTCATTTTGTCTAAGTCTCTGTCTTCTTCTCTGTGTTATAAAAGTCAGACATGTCTACTGTTCCTGGAAGTAATGGCTTTATGAAGAAGAGATCATATAAAACCCAGGGTCTGGCCCTTCAGGGAGTGTCTCTTTTTGTTTTGACTGCATGCACCCTGCTCTTTTTGTTTTGGCTGTTTTATCCTTCCAGCCAGTCTTTTGCAGAGGTTCTCCTTGCCTGCAGTGGGCAATGTTTGGTGCCTGGCCTGAGTGTAACACATTTCAACTAGGTGAGCTCTGGTCTGCTTGTGAAATGAGACCTGAACTGAGGTCTTGCAAAACTTTCTGGTTGGGCAACATGGTATGAGCTGGGTTTTGTGCTGGTCTTCTGGGGGAAGGGCCCACCACAGTGGGACTGTGGCAAGCAAGACTGGGAAGGGAAGTTCCATTGGAGTGCAGGGGGCTGAGTCTTGGTATAAACAAGTTAGGCAGCCAGTGTCAGCTCTGCACTACTTCCCACTGGTGGCTCTGTGTTTATGCTGGGGGCATAAAGGGGGGGGAATGGTGCTGGCCAGCTCCTTTGTTCCCGAAGAGGTGTCTCCATGAACACTGCCTCTCAGGAACACACTCAGAAGAGAAAATAATCCCCTTGTGTGCGCCAGGCATGCTTCAAGGTCAGTTTTTCCATGCTGTCTTCCCCTGGGTTGTTTGCCTGCCATCTCTTCAGGAGCAAGGCAGTGCCCTCTGGGCTCTATCCCAGCAAAGTCCACTGACTTTTCAAACTCCAGGCTTTAAGCCCCACTGGTGTAAGAACTCACAAAATTTGGCCCGTCTCATTTACCAAGCTAATGGCTTTGGGGAAATATTCTCCTTATGCATTCCCCATGTAATTCCCCTTTGTGCTTCTCTCTCTCTCTCTCTCTCTCTCTTTCTCTATCTCTCTCTCTCTCTCCTTTCTCCATGGCTACTGTTCCCTACCCTCCACAGCAACTATAATCAATTTCTCCCCTAAACCACATCTCTGCACTTCCTACCTTCTTTGATGTGGCCTCCTCTCTCCCTTTATTGGTGGAGTTTGTTCTGTCAGTCTTCAGGTCTATTTCTGGGGTATTTAGAATGATTTGATAGATATCTAGGCGAGCCTAGAGTCCTCCTACTGCACCACCTTCTTCCTATCCTTCAGATATCTGACACTTTGGTTGTCTATGCATTAACTGATGGACATTTGGCTATTGTGAATAGTGCTATTGTGAATAGTACTGTCATGAATATTCAAACACGTTTTTGTTTGTACACTGGCTGTCAATCCTTTTAGGTATACACCAAGGAGTGGAATTACAGGATCATGGTAATTCTATGTTCAAATTTTTGTGGAACCACCAAACTGATTTCTACAGTGGCGATAGCATTTTCCATTCCCACCATTGATGTTTCAGTATTCCAATATTTCCACATCCTCACCAACACTTATTATTTTTCTTCTTTTTTGTTATTACAGTCATCCTAGTGGGTGTGTTGTGATATTTCATTGTACTTTCTGCTTGCATGTCTCTAATGACTAATGACATTAAACATCTTTTCATGTGCTTATTAGCCATTTGTATATCTTCTTTTGAGAAATGTCTGTTCAAGTCTTCGGCCCAGGGTTATTTGTCTTTTTGTTGTTTAGTTGTAAGCTTTCTTTATATATTCAGGATACCAGAGTACATTTTGTGGATTGTATTTTCTCTTTCTTGATAGTTTCCTTTGAGGCACAAAAGTCATTAATTTCCATGAATTCCAATTCAGTTTTTCTTCCATTGCTTATACTTTTAGTGTCATATCTGAGAAAATATCATCAAACCCAAGGTGATGAAGATTAACCTGTATGGTTTCCATCTAAGAGTTTTATAGTTTCAGCTCTTACACTTAAGTTTTTAAAACATTTTAAGTAAATATTTTCTATATGGTGTGGCATAAATGTATATAATTCTTTTACATGTTGAAGAGATTATTTTTTCCTGATTAAATGTCCTCATCACCCCTGTCAAATTTAATTAACCCTAGGTGTATGGGTTTATTTATGGAATCTCAATTCTATTCCATTGATCTATATTTTTATCCTCATGTGAGTACCACACTGTTTTGTTTATTGTAGCTTTGCAGTAAGTTTAGAAATTAGGAAACGTGAGTCCTCCAATTGGTTGGGTATTTTTTCAAGATTATTATGATTATTCTGAGTCTCTTACAATTCCATATGAATTTGAAGATAAGCTTTTCTACTTCTGCAAAAAGGCCACTGAGATTTTGACAAGGATTGCATTGAATTTGTAGGTTGGTTTGGGAGTATTGCTGTCTTAACAATATCTTCCCATTAGGTCTTATTTAATTTTTTTCAACCATGTTTTGTGGTTTTAAGTGTACAAGTCTTACATCTCCTTCATTAATTTTATCACTAAGTATTTTATTTTTGATACTATTGTAAATGTGATTATTTCTTTTTAGGTAATCACAGGGCTCCTTATTTAAAAACTTAGAAACTCAATTGTCCTCTTATAGAGAAATAAGTATACTGTGGTCTCTCCAAAGGATAGAATTATTTTTTTTCTAAATAACTTAAGGACAGAAGGGAAAGTTCTTGAGATACTGATAACTACAAACTCTTAGACACACTAAAATAAAACTTTAAAATCCATGTGTTTATTCTAAAGATAAAATTAAATGTGAAATTGTTGCTTAACTTGCTTTAAGGATTGTTCATTGCCAATGTATAGGAATACAACCATTTTTTTCTTGGGTTGATTTTATATCCTGTAAATTTGCTGAATTTATTTGCTATAATAGTGTTGTTGAGGACTTTTTAGGATTTTCTGTATAAAAGCTCATGGCATCTGTCAATAGTTTTACTTCTTTCTTTACAATTTTGATGCCTTTTATTTATTTTTCCAGTCTAATTTATTTAGCTAAGACGTTTAGTACAATGTTAAATACAAGTTCTAAAATCAGGGGTACTTGGGTGGTGCAGTCAGGCATCCAACTCTTGGTTTCGGCTCAGGTCATGACCTCAGGGTCCTGGGGTTGAGCCCTGGCTTGGCTCAGTGCTCAGCATGGAATCTGCTTGAGATTCTCTTTCTCCCTCTGGCCTTCCCACTCATGCTATCTCTCTAAAATAAATAAATAAAATCTTTAGAAAAAAAAGTTCTGAAAGCATATGGTATTTGTCTTTCTCTGATTGACATATCACTTACCATAATACTCTCCAGCTCCATCCATGTCATTGCAAATGACAAGATTTCATTCTTCAGGGGCGCCTGGGTGGCACAGCGGTTGGGCGTCTGCCTTCGGCTCAGGGCGTGATCCCGGCATT
>NW_023250858.1:0-264 GCF_002007445.2 Ailuropoda melanoleuca
GCAGGGGACACGGAGACTCTACCCAAACAGGGTTGCCTGAGTATAGGCATGGCAGGCCCCTCCCCTAGAAGGCAGGCTGAAAATTCAAGAAGCCTATATCCCTAAGGTCCCTATAAAACAAGTGCACACTGCCTAGGTCCTGGTCAATAATTTGGGCTCTGGGCTACCCCACAACCTCTCCTCATCAGAATGATGAGAAGGAGAAATCCCTCCCAGCAAAGAAAAGACAATGAGTCTGTGGCCTCTGCCACAGAACTAATGGAT
>NW_023250858.1:543-851 GCF_002007445.2 Ailuropoda melanoleuca
AATAGAATCTGGACTTAAAGAAATCCATGTGCAAGAATGTAGGTTACGGGAGATTACTGACTCAATGAAACGTTCCAGTGTCAGAATCATCGGCATCCCCNTTATATGAGCCAAATGCAGGCAAAACTAGCAGCTCTGACTGCCAGGGTGAATGAGGCAGAAGAACATATCAGCGAATTGGAGGATCGGTTAGTAGAAGAGAAAGCTAAAATAGAATCTGGACTTAAAGAAATCCACGTGCAAGAATGTAGGTTACGGGAGATTACTGACTCAATGAAACGTTCCAGTGTCAGAATCATCGGCATCCC
>NW_023250859.1:0-218 GCF_002007445.2 Ailuropoda melanoleuca
GGGAGTTCACGTTCTCCATACCTGTTGACCCTGGTCAGCATCTCAAGCAAGTCCTTCCTGGAGCAAAAAGAAAAAAAAAATTCTGAAAGGTTCTTCTTCCTCAAACCAGATACGACTTGAGTTGTTCTTGCTGAAATCCTCCTCGGGGCTTCTGGTAATACTTGGGATCTCCCTCCCCATGCACACCTCCCAACACCTCCCCGAGAACACACCCCCCC
>NW_023250859.1:3687-9302 GCF_002007445.2 Ailuropoda melanoleuca
CCCGGCGTTATGGGATCGAGCCCCACATCAGGCTCCACCACTATGAGCCTGCTTCTTCCTCTCCCACTCCCCCTGCTTGTGTTCCCTCTCTTGCTGGCTGTCTCTATCTCTGTCAACTAAATAAATAAAATCTTAAAAAAAAAAAAAGAAAATTCGGGATCAATTTGGCAATCAATCCCCATTGCTGTGCATGCTAACTATTATCCAAAAATTCCATTTCTAGAAATCCAGCCTTGAGGTGGAGTGAGAAGAGAACAAATAAAGCAAATATGACCCTTGTTTTCATTGTTGGCTATTAAACACAGGGAAGTGAGGAATATATTCTCTCTACTATCGTGCATGGTTATATTTTTTCAGACTATAAGTAGTTTTGTAAGTTTAAATTCAATTAGCCAACATATAGTACACCATTAGTTTCAGATGTAGAGTTCAGTGATTCACCAGTTGCATATAACACCCAGTGTTCATCACATTACATGCCCTCCTTAATGCCCGTCACCTAATGACCCTGTCCTCCAACCACCTCCCACCTTCCACAACCCTGTTTGTTTCCTGGAGTTAATAGTCTCTCTTGGTTTTTCACACTCTCTGATGACTTCCCATTCAGTTTTCCCTCCCCTCCCCTATGATCCTCTCCGCTCTTTCTTGTATTCCACATATGAATGAAACCATATGATAATTGTCTTTCTCTGATTGACTTATTTCACTCAGCATAATCCCACCAGTTCCATCCAGCAATTGGACTACTAGATATTTACCCCAAAGATAGAGAATATAAGCAGTTTTTAAAATGAAAAAGCCATTACACTTCACAGTGTTCAGAATTTTTTCCTCTTTTTGGTAAATTAAAATGAAAAAAAATGCAAGATCATGTAAAACACGAAGATGCAACAATGGTAACTATGTTATTTTCCCCACTTACTTGCCCTTGAAGTGTGTGAAGAAGATGCTTGAAGGTTGCGTGCTACATGCATCACAGAAACATAGTCCTTTGGAAGTGATTTTGTATTTTGCATTGCAATTGGAAAGCTGCAGAGTATGAGATGGGCCACTCCCTGCCCTAAGTAATGTCATCAGTGAAAAGATATTTTCTGTGTTTAGGGCTTGAGCCAAAAGCTCCATTTCTGAAGCATTTCATATACTACTTAGCTAGCTGAAAATAGGGCTTTTGTTTGTTTTGTGTGTTGTTACATGTCCTGTGCCAAGATGAGCTCCTCGTGCATAGCTGGTGCTCAACAAAGACTTGAGATGAGTCAGAAAATGTATGATTCTTCTAGGATTATGCGTGATCCATTTCTCTGTGTATGATGTGACTCCTATAAAAAGCATGCCATTGCAAGTAAAATACAAAAAAACCCACCTGACTTTCTGAGAACATGTTAATTTTCTTTCTTACAGCTGCTTGGGAATTCACTTCTACTAGAATCCCCTGAGAAGGAGAGACTGCTTCAGAATTGCCTGTCTGAAAGATGGCAGGTCAAAGCGATTATCTTCCGGCTCCACTGAGCATTGGCTGAAGGTTGCCTGCAGGAGTTTTCAGTCCCCTGGCCTTCTGAACCACATTCGTAGGCGGTCCACCCTGACGACCTGTCATCAGAGAAAGACCCAGAGTGGGAATGGAGACATGAGGGGTGCACACTTGAGCTGGAGGGCTGTAAGCACAAGCTGAGTGCATGTTTGCTTTAAACCACATACTTGGGTTCTGAGTAAAGCAGAAGGTGGGCCATGAGATGACGATCCTGGCTGGGCACCCGGGGGACCTGTTGCAGGTCACCACTTCGAGGATTCAGATATTTTTACTGCCACCATCAAGTCAATGGGCTGCCGAGTCTTTGAAGCCATAACCGGCTGCAAACTGTGTAAAAGGAGAGTTTATGAATATGTGGCATGCTTTGCCGCTAAAAGGCTGCCTAGGGGCACCTGGGTGGCTCAATTCATTGAGCATCTGACTCTTGGTTTCAACTTAGGGTCATGATCTCAGGGTCATGAGATTGAGCCCCACCTTGGGCTCTACAATCAGTACAGAGTCTGCTTGAGATTCTCTCCTGCCCTCTCCCTCTGCTTTCCCCAGCTTGTGTTCTCTCTATCAAATAAAATAAGTTTTAAAAAAAGTTAAAAGGCTACCTAAAGGTGCAGTGTCCATTCTTTGTTTGAGTGGCTGCAAGTTGCAGTAACTGGCTCTTTAAACGAGGAAGGATTTCCTAAGCTGTCAGACATCATTGGCCTTAAAAGCAATAGTGTATGTCAGGACCCTGTGGCTTCTAGGGTTTCTCTCCCACTTTTTGGCTTGTGACCTGATAGGGCATACAAGGCATCCTGTTCCCCTGCCTGGCCAGCATGCTTTCATCAATACAGTGGCTCAGTATGGCTTTCCATGCAAGGTCATTGCAATCAAGGTCATGGTCTACATGTTTGCAGAGAAGATGGTTGAAAAAATGATATTGTTAACCTAGCCTGGGGTGATGAGTGATTATGCATGGCTGGTCCTGTCCATCTTAAATGACAATCAATTTTGACCCTCTTTCTTGATGGGGATTGAAAAGAATGCACCAGTATTTTCAGATATTTTTTTCTGTATAACAAGCTAACCCAGAATGTAGTGGGTTAAAAGAACAGTTTATTAACTTACGATTCTGTGCATTAGTGATTTTTGGCCGGCTTCTTTGAAGGATTCTTTTGATCTTTCCGGGGCATATTCATGCATCTGTGGTCAGCTGCTGGGTCAGCGTGGGTCTGAGGGTCTCATGTGGCCTTGGCAGGGTAGCTCTTCTCCATTCCACATTCTATCTCACCCTATTGCAGGCTAGCTCCTGTCCAGGTGGGGAAACCCAGAGCCAGAGACAAGAGATACAAAATGCACCAGAGCTGAGGAGCTGCTGGGCCACCAGGGGAAGCAGTGGCCAGAAGGCAAGGGTGAAGGATAAGATATGACCTGTTCAATGCGGGGAGAGCTGTTGGCGCTCCTACACCTTGAGATAACATTTCATTGTAAGCTACGTCAATAGTCACAATTTCTCTTAAAATTGTTCGGGCCTTAATTGATTGACGGTTTTAAGAATCTCCTCATTTNAGCTGTTGGCGCTCCTACACCTTGAGATAACATTTCATTGTAAGCTACGTCAATAGTCACAATTTCTCTTAAAATTGTTCGGGCCTTAATTGATTGACGGTTTTAAGAATCTCCTCATTTGAAAATAATAACTGATGAAAATTAAACCAAAAATACAGAAAATGTATAATGCTTTCATTAATAAAAAAAAAGTCAGGAAGGAGNGTGAAGGATAAGATATGACCTGTTCAATGCGGGGAGAGCTGTTGGCGCTCCTACACCTTGAGATAACATTTCATTGTAAGCTACGTCAATAGTCACAATTTCTCTTAAAATTGTTCGGGCCTTAATTGATTGACGGTTTTAAGAATCTCCTCATTTGAAAATAATAACTGATGAAAATTAAACCAAAAATACAGAAAATGTATAATGCTTTCATTAATAAAAAAAAAAGTCAGGAAGGAGCACTTAAAAATTTACAAATGTAAAACTCCCTAGAATATGACATTCTTGCAAGACATCAAGTTCGTGTCACCAGTGGAGGTTCAGGGAGGTAACAAACTTCCAACGTAGGTTTCACACAACAGAATTTACTTCTCACGGGAAAAGCAGTCCAATGGGGTGGTTTGGGTGAGTGATTCTCCTCACAGTGATTTCGGGTCCCAGGCTCTCCTCCAAGGCCCCAAGTCCTCTGTTGGGTCCTCTGCAACTTGGGGGGAAAAGGAAAAGGAGAATGAGAGGAAGAGCACAGGGAATTACCATGAGCCACATGTGGAATGGATTTCCACCATTGCTACACACGAACCACTGGTCATATCGCAGGCACAAGACTGGCACAAACCATGCATATAAAATTCAAAAAGAGGCAAAATTAGTGATTTCAGGAGGCAGCATGGTGGTCACTTAAGGCGCTGACCACAAGGGGTCCATGGGGGACAGTCTATGGGCTCTCGAAACTCTGTCCCCACCTGGGGGATGCGGGTGTGACCACTGGAGTTAATTCACGGAGCTGTACAATAATGAATTATGACATTTTCTGGGTATGTGTGACCCTTCCATTTTAAAAGTTTAAAATAATTTAAGGTGTTTAAGAGAAAGAAAATAGAAGCCACGAACAAGAGAAAAATATTTGGAAATCACCTGTCTGACAAAGGACTTCTACCCAGAATATATAAAGAACTCAGAAAACTCAACAGGAAGAAAACAAACAACCGAGTCAGACACGGGGAGCAGCACTGGAACAGGTCACACCCCGAAGGAAGTCACAGGGATGACAAAACAAAGCAGCTCCACGTCCTCAGTCGTGAGGGAAATGCAGGCTGTAACCCCGATGCGATACCCCCGCACAGCCGTCCGAAGGGCTGAAGACAGACGGACCAGCCTGGCCTATTGCTGTAGAACTCTGAATCGGACCCTCAGACTTTGCTCTTGGAAATAAAGACAGAGACTGTGACACATTTGCAGTCCGCTCAGGTCACCTTGGTTCCAGTCCTACTGTTGGGCAGAGCCAAATATGTGTGGGGATTATTTTATATGCCCACAGACTGACCTCAAACGAGTTGCATTTTCACACATATAAAGCCTGTTTTAAGAAAAATCCCATGAAACTCATCATTTTATCTACCATAGGGATGTTATTGGGAACACTGCCCACACTTCTAAGGGAAAACTCAGGGATCTAAGTAGCCAGATTGTCTGTGTGTGTCCCTGGAAGGGCTGGGTCAGCTGGGGGACAGGGAGGGAGCAGGTGGGGCAGAGGCAGCGGGCATCCCCATGAAGAACTGTGACTCGCTGGGCGTCTGTGGCTCGTGTCCAGAATCCACACTACCTGTAGGGAGGGCGCTTCTCCCGGGTGCTGGCATTGCCCCTTTGAGGAGCTGCTAAGTCGTTTTAACTTCACTCCGGTTCTGAGATGTGGAGCAGTGATGGGTGTCAGTTCTCTGCTGTCTTCATGCTTCTCATTTCACTTCTGTGATTTCTGTAAAATAAAATCAAGACAAAATAAAATCAAATAAAATAAATAAAAAGGCATTTACTTCTTCCCTCCTCCTTCCACTAACAGCAGAACACCCCCTGCTATGTCAGCCACAGGGTGGAAACCAAGCAGAGAAATAAATTTGGAAGGAGAGAGGCCCTCAGTGTCAGAGCACTCATTACCATCTAGACATGAGCTCTCTCTGTATCCCTGACTTTGTCTGTCTGTCTCTCCTTTCAATCTCCGTTTGATTCCCGTGCACACACATAAACACGCGTCCATATATACATGGTTTATATGAATATGAGAGCGTATATGAAACAAAAACCACAAGGGCCAAATAGCTGATTCTGGCGGTAGAGATCCTAGAAAACATTTGGGGCAACTAATGGCTTATTCGTGACAAAGGTTAGATACTGTTTAAAGGTAGCACACATTGTAAATAGAGGCGGTGTAATTACCCTCTAAATCTTCCCGGAGAGCTGCGCCCCGTGTAATGAGGCCGGCAGACAGACGAGGCAGCAGGTATCTTAGTAACTAAACCTCTGTCTTATCTGCATCGAATAACTTAAGATAATAAAGGCCAGGGAG
>NW_023250860.1:0-1366 GCF_002007445.2 Ailuropoda melanoleuca
GCAAAATGGACTGCTTTAAAAATATGAAATTCTCATTTGATGAAACTAGTCAAGTACAGCCTAACTGGTAACTGATTTAGGAAATAAAAACATTATGTTAACTGGTGGTCCAAAATAAAATATGTTATACCTTCTGCTTGAGGCTAATCCGACACTAAATAATTAAGCTATAATTACATGTTTTTTTTACCTTTCCCAGAACCTTCTATCACTTAGAGATGAGGGATTTCTTATTCTAAGTAGGGAACGTAGTGTTCTAAAGATTTAAAAATTTTAAAGCGTTTGGGGCACCTGGGTGGCACAGTCAAGTTAAGCATTAGACTCTTGGTTTTTGCTCGGGTCATGATCTCAGGGTCGTTATCTCAGGGTCCTGAGACAGAGCCCAGCATCAGGCTTGCACTCAGCAAGGAGTCTGCTTACGACTCTGTCTCTCAGGACACCTGGGTAGCTCAGTCTGTTAAGCGGCTCCCTTCGGCTTTGGTCATGATCCCAAAGTCCTGCGATCAAGCCTTAGATTGGGCTCCCTGCTCCACAGGGAGTCTACTCTCCCTCTGCCCCTCCCCTTGCTCCTGCTCTCTCAGCCTCTCTCTTAAATACATCAATAAAATCTTTGAAAAAAAAAAAAAAGACTGTTTCCTTCTCCTTCTGCCCTGCCTCCGCTCCCTCTTTCTCTCTAAAACAATAAACAAATCTTTAATTTTTTAAAAAATTTTCCCTGAAGTGGATATTCTTTTTTTTTTTTTAAGATTTTATTTTTTTATTTGACAGAGAGAGAGACAGCCAGCGAGAGAGGGAACACAAGAAGGGGGAGTGGGAGAGGAAGAAGCAGGCTCCCAGCAGTGGAGCCTGATGTGGGGCTTGATCCCAGGACTCTGGGATCACACCCTGAGCCAAAGGCAGACGTTTAACGACTGAGCCACCCAGGTGCCCCTAAAGTGGATAGATATTCTTGTTATTGTTTTTAGTTAAATAAGAATTTAATGATAGGTTAGCAGATGATTATGGAACAGAAATTATTCTTAAAGAAATGTTTAATTTTAATTTTCTATCTTACAGCATTCATGCCCACAAACAATTCTCCAAAAGATTGGGAACCATATTCTACCTAAAGATAGAGATGGGGGTCAGGAAGGAGGAAGACAATAGAGATTTAAATTTTAGGCACCCTCTTCTAGTGTTTAATACTTTCAAATGAAAAATGTGTTGTGTTTTCTTATGTCATAGAAGTGTCTTAAATAATTTATTGTAACAAAATTCAAAGTGAATCCTTTCTATATGCTTGCTAAACCAATTACCAATTAGGATACACTTGAATATATTTGTCAACTGAGAATTGAAGGCAGTCAATTTCATTTTCAAAAACCTC
>NW_023250861.1:0-777 GCF_002007445.2 Ailuropoda melanoleuca
TTTCTATCAAAGACATCATGAGGGCAGAGCCACCCGAGAAAGAGGTGAGGCTTCAACAAGGAGACAGAAGACCCTTTATAGCCAGGAACGGATGACAGGATTTATTTTACTGACCCTCGGGGCCTGGCCTGCCATGCCACCCCTTGGGGCTCTTGGGAATACTCAGAAAATCCAACAGCTGNACAGCTGTTTTCTGGCTTGAGAGAGGGGACAGCAGAGGGAAAGTGGACCAAAGATAATTTATTAAAGAAACTTTTATTGAACTCTTCTAAACCACTAGATCCTGGGGATGAATGAGAACAGTCTTTTCCATCAAAGACTATCAAGTAGTGGGAGGACACACACACAAATACCTCCTGTCACCAGAGTAATAACAGTGTATGAAAAAGTAATCAAGGAACAATGGCTGTATTTTCTCACAGAGAAATGGGGATACATTGGCTGAACCATGTTCTGTCACTGGGGCAGAATGTTTTTAGGGGAATTGTTACAGGAGAGCTGTATGGGCCAGAGAGAGGTCAGGTGTGAATGTTACGTCACATGATGAATGTTCTTATTTGACGGAGCGAACCTGTGTGACACTGGTTCCTCTTGGGCCAAAGGCTGTGGGATTTGCCACTGGGAGAGTCTTGGGCCAGTAAGTACAGGCCCAACAATTGCGTCCCCGTTTAATCACNATCCCCGTTTAATCACCCCGATGCTACACGGCCAGAGTGTAAGGTCCACCTGTGTTAAAATTAGTGCCTAAAGGAGAAATGATTAAATCTGGAGGGAGAA
>NW_023250862.1:0-2276 GCF_002007445.2 Ailuropoda melanoleuca
CCCTGTTGCTCATCTCTTTATCAGCCAATCCATGGGCAAAAGAGAATGAAGAATCAAGCATAGTAAAGACCTGTCCACAAATCCACGTGCTAGCCGTAGGGATGTGCCTCAATGCAAGGAACCTGACAAATACAGCTAAATCCAAGTCTGGGGGGAGGGGTTGGAAGGGAAGGAAAGTGTGGTGGTTCAACTAACATTCTCTGACAAAAAGATGTTCTATTGCTACAAATAGAAAACCTTATCACTTCACAAACAGAAACTTAAGTAAAAATCAATATAATAAGTCTTCATATCCTCTGAAATCCCAAGGCCCGATTCTGGAGCAAAGCAAATCTAAATATTCTCTTTTCTTGATTCCCGTTGCTCTGAGAGTTCGCTTTCAAGCCCTATGTTTTGAATAAGTTGAAAAACTGTATCTTAATTTGATTGTTACCCATATCTCTAAGGATAAGTAAGATAGCCATCTTCCCCTCTCCCAATTTAACACACCCTGCTACCACCCACAGGCTACAGACACATATGGAACACCTGTGTAGAGCAGTTCTCCACCTGGGCCACTACATCTCAGGTGCCATTTGGCAATGTCTGGAGACAGTTTTTGTTG
This sequence comes from Ailuropoda melanoleuca, assembly GCF_002007445.2. Lineage (NCBI taxonomy): Eukaryota > Metazoa > Chordata > Mammalia > Carnivora > Ursidae > Ailuropoda > Ailuropoda melanoleuca. The sequence continues at coordinate 605 of NW_023250862.1, forward strand.
TCATGAATAGGAGACAGGCTGCTACTGATGTCTCATGGGTAGATGCCAGGGACGCTGTTCAATATTCTATGATATACAGGGTAGCCCCACAACAACAAAAGATTAAGTGTCCCCAATATCAGTAGTGGCAGGTTTGAGGAACTGGGTATAAAGTAAATGGTAATTAATTTGTAAATTCCTGCTATCATGTATTCATACAGGAAAAAAAACCTTAAACATATGCCACGTGCCAGGTACTGTTCTATATTCAGTGATGCAAAAGTGAACAAGACAGACAGATTGCTTCCCCTCATGGCACCTATGTTCTGGTTTATTACATATGTGACCCGGTTAACCTGCCTGAAAGTTAGGTTTTTCATTTATGAAGTAAGGGTCAATATAACTCACAGGGCACGTATGGAGTTTAAATGAGACAATGTATGGGTAACGGGATGTAAAAATGGTACTCTTCATGCTTCATGGGGCATGAATGCAACAGATGTTACATTCCAAAGTGAACTGAAAGCAGAACACTATGGAGAAATAGGTGGTTATATGACTATCAGAGAATGTGGATACAAAGGGTAGATGGAGTAGTGACCAGGAGGATCCTGCAATGGGACTTCTGGAAGGACCATGGGGCTGATGAGGCTCCAGGGGTGGGAGCTTGAATAGAAGGCTTTAAGAGTACAGTCAGGTTTGAAGGGTGCCCCTGCGGTTGAGATGGGGATGCAAGGATGGGTGCTTACCATGCCTGAGAAAGTTAGAGTCACCTTGGGCTGCAAGGAGAGGGAGCCACATCTGGGAAGTAACAGCACTCCTGAGAGCATACACAGGGAGCTTTGGAGTAAATGAGATAGGATGGGAGCCTGGGGTCGATTTCCAAGGAGTTCTGCCCAAAAAGGCAGCCTTCCAGAGTAATAAAACCCAGCAAGAATGGGCTGTGGAGTTTTCTGCTAGGGAAGAAGTCCAGGGGTGATTTGGAAGAAGACAAGCCCAGGAAGCCACATCATGGCATTGCAGTGGCAGGGTCTCAGTAGGGGAGCTTCTGAACTCATCGAAGCACTCACAAAAGAAAGGGCAAGTTCCGATCATCTGCCAGATATGAAAATCTTAGGACAACACTGGAAAACAACTTTCTGGTTCCCATTACCTAATCCTCCCTACCCCCTGCTAGGTGGGGTCAGATAATTATTTCACGAGTCTGGATAAGAAGTTCCAAGTAGAAAAAAAGAGTAGGAGGATTTTACCACCCTCTCTCAATTTATGTGAGCAGCCTAAGCCAGTGGCACCTTGTAGAGGGCAGATTTAAAACGAAATCAAGTTCAGGAAATTAGGCTAAGATAAGCAATAATGAGGTAACAAACCCACAATCCCAGTCAGTCACAGAACATTATTTCTTCTTGTGCTGTCTGTCTAAACTGTGGCAGCAGGTATGTGCATGGGATGGGGCTTGCTAGAGAATCTCACTGACTGAGACCCACATCATCATTACTGTATCAACAAATGACTTTCCCAGGGTTTCTGAAGCACAGCAAGAGAGAGCTGGAGTGTTGCACATGGGCTTTTATAAACTGACCTGAAATGGCATAAATTGCTTCTCTCCATATCCTAATGCCCAAACTTCAACAACATGGTGGCAGACGTGATTGGCCCGGAAGGTGGGAAGTGCTGTCTTCCCATGTGCTCAGGA
>NW_023250863.1:0-695 GCF_002007445.2 Ailuropoda melanoleuca
GCATTGCAGTGGCAGGGTCTCAGTAGGGGAGCTTCTGAACTCATCGAAGCACTCACAAAAGAAAGGGCAAGCTCTGATCATCTACCAGATATGAAAATCTTAGGACAACACTGGAAAACAACTTTCTGGTTCCCATTACCTAATCCTCCCTACCCCCTGCTAGGTGGGGTCAGATAATTATTTCACGAGTCTGGATAAGAATTTCCAAGTAGAAAAAAAGAGTAGGAGGATTTTACCACCCTCTCTCAATTTATGTGAGCAGCCTAAGCCAGTGGCACCTTGTAGAGGGCAGATTTAAAACGAAATCAAGTTCAGGAAATTAGGCTAAGATAAGCAATAATGAGGTAACAAACCCACAATCCCAGTCAGTCACAGAACATTATNATCACAGAACTTTATTTCTTCTTGTGCTGTCTGTCTAAATTGTGGCAGCAGGTATGTGCATGGGATGGGGCTTGCTAGAGAATCTCACTGACTGAGACCCACATCATGATTACTGTATCAACAAATGACTTCCCCAGGGTTTCTGAAGCACAGCAAGAGAGAGCTGGAGTGTTGCCCATGGGCTTTTATAAACTGACCTGAAATGGCATAAATTGCTTCTCTCCATATCCTAATGCCCAGACTTCAACAACATGGTGGCAGACGTGATTGGCCCGGAAGGTGGGAAGTGCTGTCTTCCCATGTGCTCAGGA
>NW_023250864.1:0-295 GCF_002007445.2 Ailuropoda melanoleuca
CAAAGATACAGACGTAGTGAAGAGAAGGGCCATATGCACCCCAATGTTCATAGCAGCAATGTTCACAATAGTTAAATCGTGGAAGGAGCCGAGATGCCCTTCAACTGATGACTGGATTGAGAAGTTGTGGTCCATACATACAATGGAATATTACTCAGCTATCAGAAAGAACGAATTCTCAACATTTGCTGCAACATGGACGGCACTGGAGGAGATAATGCTAAGTGAAATAAGTCAAGCAGAGAAAGACAATTATCATATGATTTCTCTCATCTATGGAACATAAGAACTAGGA
>NW_023250864.1:360-591 GCF_002007445.2 Ailuropoda melanoleuca
AGACTACGGACTGTGAGAAACAAACTGAGGGCTTCAGAGGGGAAGGGGTGGGGGAATGGGATAGACCGGTGATGGGTAGTAAGGAGGGCATGTATTGCATGGTGCACTGGGTGTTATATGCAACTAATGAATCATCGAACTCTACGTCAGAAATGGGGGATGTACTGTATGGTGACTAACATAATAAAAAATCATTAAAAAATAAAAGTTAAAAATTGAGCTACCCTATGA
>NW_023250864.1:1054-1216 GCF_002007445.2 Ailuropoda melanoleuca
GTGATGGGTATTAAGGAGGGCACATATTGCATGATGCACTGGGTGTTACATGCAAATAATGAATCATGGAACATTACATCAAAACTAAGGATACTGTATGGTGACCAACATAACATAATAAAAAATTATTATAAAATAAATTTTAAAAGAAAAAAATTAAAA
>NW_023250865.1:0-2210 GCF_002007445.2 Ailuropoda melanoleuca
TTTTTTTTCACATTCCACTGCTCATTACTGATTGCATCATTTTGATGGGATCTAATGAATAGGAAGTACTTCAATATGACATATTCCAATTGGAGGAGAGATTGACAAACTCAATCTTATAAATAAAGTTTTATTAGAACAAAGCTATGATCACTTGTTTACATATTGTCTGGTTATTTCTATACTAGAGCAGCAGAGTAGATATCATATCCACCACAGATTTTAAAATATTTATTATATTGTCCTTTACAGAAAAAGTTTTCCAACCTTTGAAATAGAGGGTAAGAGATAAACACAACAAAACCTAAGGGGTTTGCTACCTAAAGGAAGTTTCTGGGGGTTCAGTGGTCTGCAGCATGCCAAGACAATCAATCCCTCTAAGGTGAAGAAAAGTTGCTGTACCTTGCAGCATAATGCAGAGTAAGCTTTTTTGGATTGAAGGCAATATATACCATATTTGAATGTGAGAAAAGAGGGTCAAAAAAAAAAAAAGGTATGGGGATGAATCTCTCAGAATAGGCACAGACTTTAAAGATATTTGAATGACCACCAAAGGGCATACCCTGAGTCAGGGGATTTTAGTAATCATATAGGCAAATAATATGCTCTGTGGATGTGAGTCATCCTCTTTCCCCATATATCTTAAGTGTTTGTTCAACTGGCTCATAAGTAAAGTGGTCATGTTGGCAGAAAGGAGTGAAGTAATGGGTTTAACAACATAGACTTACCTCTTACTACTACTGTTCAGCTACTGATTTACCAAGAGCAGAGTGCAACAGTGAGCCCNCCAACACTGAGCACATAGTATAGAGCCATTACCCAGAGAACCAGCCAGCAACCTAGTGGAGGCTGATTACATTGGATCTCTTCCATTATTAAGAGGCATAGATTTATCTTCACTGGAATAGACACATATTCTGGATTCAGTTTTGCCTTCTTTGCCTGTAATGCTTCTGCTGGCACCACCATCCATGCACATCCAGAACACTTATCTATCATTATATACTATACAGAACATAGTTTCTGGTGAAGAAATTACTTTTATAGAAAAGGAAGAAAACAATGAGGTCTCATCCATGAAATTAACTGATCTTAATACAAATCTCATTACTCAGAAACTTCTGGATGAATGTCTTAATTCAGATTCAGTTATGGCACCTATCAGGACACAACACTCTGAATAGTTGGGGCTTTGACTCACAAATGATGATATGCTTTCAATGAAGGACCATAATGTGGTGTGGTCTCCCTTATAGTCTGAATACATGGGTCTGAGAATCAAAGAATGGAAGTACATGTAGGTCTTCCATTATTCCTAATAACTCACCCAGGAAGGTTTTGCTTCCTATACCAATGACTTTTACCTGTCACAGTTTGGAGATCTTACTTCTCACTTGGGCAGTGCTTCCGCTAATGGACACAACAATGGTTCCATTGAATTGGAAGATGAGATCAGTACCTCGTCATTTTGGGGTACTTATGCCATTCAAAAAAACATGTTAAAAAAGGGGTGGTTCTACTGGGCAGAATGATTAATTTTGATTACCTGGGAGAAACTGGATTATTGTTGTATGATAAATACAAGAAATAATATGTCTGGAGACCAGGGGATTCTCTTAGGGCACCTCTTAGTACTTCCATTCCCACAGGAAAAATCAACAGGAAGCTATGAAATCCAAAATAAGGCAGAAATTTTGAAAGCCAGACCATTCAAAAATGAAGATTTATGTAACTCTACAAAGTAAGGAACTCAGACCATTTGAAGATTTTACCAATGTCAAGGTAAATATGGAATGGGTGGTAAAAGAATGAAGTCATAACTATCAACTATTGCCTCACAATGATGACCTTAGTAGCTTTGCATATTTTTTTCCTTGCTTGTTACGTTTTTATGTATGTGTGTGCACATATAAAATTTTAGTCTTTGTGTCTCTTCCTGTTTTTATTTTATTTTTTAAAGATTTTATTTATTTATTTGAGAATAAGAAAGAGAGAGCATGAGCAGGGTGAGGGGCAGAGGGAGAAGCAGGCTCTCTACTGAACAGGGAGCCTGACGTGGAGCTCGATCCCGAGACTCCAGGTTCATGACCTGAGCTGAAGGCAGATGCCACCCAAGTGCCTCCAATTTTTATTTTATATATAATTTTTGTTAACTTCCACAATTAAGTCTTATCAATTTCTCCTAAATTTCTGTCAAAGTACTACTGAAC
>NW_023250866.1:0-871 GCF_002007445.2 Ailuropoda melanoleuca
GGAAGAGATCCAATGTAATCAGCCTCCACTAGGTTGCTGGCTGGTTCTCTGGGTAATGGCTCTATACTATGGGCTCACTGTTGCACTCTGCTCTTGGTAAATCAGTAGCTGAACAGTAGTAGTAAGAGGTAAGTCTATGTTGTTAAACCCATTACTTCACTCCTTTCTGNTTCACTCCTTTCTGCCAACATGACCACTTTACTTATGAGCCAGTTGAACAAACACTTAAGATATATGGGGAAAGAGGATGACTCACATCCACAGAGCATATTATTTGCCTATATGATTACTAAAATCCCCTGACTCAGGGTATGCCCTTTGGTGGTCATTCAAATATCTTTAAAGTCTGTGCCTATTCTGAGAGATTCATCCCCATACCTTTTTTTTTTTTTGACCCTCTTTTCTCACATTCAAATATGGTATATATTGCCTTCAATCCAAAAAAGCTTACTCTGCATTATGCTGCAAGGTACAGCAACTTTTCTTCACCTTAGAGGGATTGATTGTCTTGGCATGCTGCAGACCACTGAACCCCCAGAAACTTCCTTTAGGTAGCAAACCCCTTAGGTTTTGTTGTGTTTATCTCTTACCCTCTATTTCAAAGGTTGGAAAACTTTTTCTGTAAAGGACAATATAATAAATATTTTAAAATCTGTGGTGGATATGATATCTACTCTGCTGCTCTAGTATAGAAATAACCAGACAATATGTAAACAAGTGATCATAGCTTTGTTCTAATAAAACTTTATTTATAAGATTGAGTTTGTCAATCTCTCCTCCAATTGGAATATGTCATATTGAAGTACTTCCTATTCATTAGATCCCATCAAAATGATGCAATCAGTAATGAGCAGTGGAATGTGAAAAAAAA
>NW_023250867.1:0-242 GCF_002007445.2 Ailuropoda melanoleuca
TCTGACGGACGTGTTTTGGGCCTTTTCGTTCCATTGCCGCCGCAGTTTTGACAGGATTTCCCCAGGGAGCATACATTTCGTTGAAAGCGGGTTTTGGCCGAATTGTCTTTCTCAGTGCTGTGTTTGTCGTGTTTCATTCACGGTACCAAAACACCTTGATTCCGGTTCCACCTTCGAAAAGGCCTTCGTGACTTCAAGGGCTTTCCCCTCACACTTTGTTTCTTGGTTCTAAGGGCTGGATC
>NW_023250867.1:387-1252 GCF_002007445.2 Ailuropoda melanoleuca
CCTTTTCATTCACGCTCCATTACTCACGAGAGATGATGATCGTTGATATTTCCCTGGACTGTGTGGGGTCTCAGAGACCACTAGGGGGCATTCTCGTCAGGCTTCCACGACCACTTTTCCTCGTGTTTCCCTATTCATGAAGGGTGATGATAGTGCTAAGACATTCCCTGTACGGTGTTGTTTCTGACGGACGTGTTTTGGGCCTTTTCGTTCCATTGCCGCCAGCAGTTTTGACAGGATTTCCCCAGGGAGCAAGCATTTCGTTGGAAGCGGGTTTTGGCCGAATTGTCTTTCTCAGTGCTGTGTTCGTCGTGTTTCACTCACGGTACCAAAACACCTTCATTCCGGTTCCACCTTCGAAAAGGCCTTCGTGACTTCAAGGGCTTTCCCCTCACACTTTCTTTCTTCGTTCTAAGGGCTGGAACCTCCGCAGGCCCCTACACCCAATGTGGAATACTGGTCCCCAGTGAAAAGGCTGCTGTTCGCTGGAGGTGTTTTCCTGGACGCTCCGCTTTATTACCAATGAGAAGGGCGCTGAGTCCTCGAAAATCCTGAACCTTTTCATTCATGCTCCCTTACTCACGAGAGATGATGATCGTTGATATTTCCCTGGACTGTGTGGTGTCTCAGAGACCACTATGGGGCACTCTCGTCAGGCTTCCGCGACCACTTTCCCTCATGTTTCCCTATTTACGAAGGGTGATGATAGTGCTAAGACTTTCCCTGTACGTTGTTGTTTCTGACAGACGTGTTTTGGGCCTTTTCGTTCCATTGCCGCCACAGTTTTGACAGGGTTTCCCGAGGGAGCAAACATTTCGTTGGAAGCGGGTTTTGGCCGAATTGTCTTTCTCAGTGCTGTGTTCGT
>NW_023250868.1:0-184 GCF_002007445.2 Ailuropoda melanoleuca
CACTCCCCCTGCTTGTGTTCCCTCTCTCGCTGGCTGTCTCTATCTCTGTCAAGTAAATAAATAAAAAAAAATCTTTAAAAAAAAAAAGAATTGATGGAGAAATAAAGACGTTCCAGAATCGCCAGTCATTAACCAATTTCGTAACCATGAAACCAGCCCTACAGGAGATATTAAGGGGGGTTCT
>NW_023250868.1:319-524 GCF_002007445.2 Ailuropoda melanoleuca
CAATGTAAATGGTTTAAACTTTCCCATCAAACACAACAGGGTTGCAGATTGGATAAAAAGACATGGTCCATCCATTTGCTGTCTACAAAAGACTCATTTTGAACCCAAAGATGCATTCAGAGTTAGAGTAAGGGGATGGAGTACCATCTTCCACGCAAATGGACCTCAAAAGAAAGCTGGAGTAGCAATTCTCATATCAGATAGA
>NW_023250868.1:656-908 GCF_002007445.2 Ailuropoda melanoleuca
TACACAAGCCAACTCTTAACCAAAATAAAGAGACATATAGATAAAAACACATTAATAGTAGGGGACCTCAACACCCCACTATCAGAAATAGAACACCCAGGCAAAAGCTAAGTAAAGAATCAAAGGCTTTGAATGCCAAACTCGACAAGTTGGACCTCATAGATATATATAGAACACTACTCCAAAGAATACTCATTCTATTCTAATGCCCATGAAACATTCTCAAGAATAGATCATGCTCTGGGACACAAA
>NW_023250869.1:0-174 GCF_002007445.2 Ailuropoda melanoleuca
GCTTAAAAGCCAAGTAATAGAACTGGGGGAAAGGAGCAGAGAGAAAAGATCGGGGAGTTTGGGATCAAAAAGTAATCTGGGGGCGCCTGGGTAGCACAGCGGTTAAGCGCCTGCCTTCGGCTCAGGGCGTGATCCCGGCGTTATGGGATCGAGCCCCACATCAGGCTCTTCTGC
>NW_023250869.1:6931-9906 GCF_002007445.2 Ailuropoda melanoleuca
GCTTTTTTTTTTTTTTTGAACAATGAGGTTACCATTATTGATTTCTAACATATTCGTTGTTTGAAAAAATAGGGAAAAACATTAATTTTTAAAGCGTTTTAATTAACATGGAATTTTTAACATTATGATGATCTACTAAGAATCACATACTCTGAAAAATCAATGTTCTATTCATTTATTTTAACTTAGCTTTTAAATATCAGTATTGTTTCTTTTTTTTTTAAGATTTTATTTATTTATTTGACAGAGAGACAGCCAGCGAGAGAGGGAACACAAGCAGGGGGAGTGCAAGAGGAAGAAGCAGGCTCCTAGCGGAGGAGCCCAATGCAGGGCTCAGTCCCAGGATTCAGGGATCACGCCCTGAGCCGAAGGCAGACGCTTAACGACTGAGCCACCCAAGTGCCCCTCAGTATTGTTTGTTTTTTTTTTAAGATTTTATTTATTCATTTGTCAGAGCAAGAGAGCACAAGCCGGGGGAGCAGCAGGCAGAAGGAGAAGCAGGCTCCCCGCTGAGCAGGGAGCCCAACACGGGACTCGAGCCCAGGATGCCGGGATCATGACCCAAGCCAAAGGCAGACGCCCAACCAACTGAGCCACCCAGGTGTGCCCTTATTCGTTTTTTTAAGCCTTGAAGAAGTATTTTCTGTGTTTTAGAGTGGTGTCCGCCTGCCAATAGCTGCATTGAGGCTCTAACACCACGCAGCTGTTGAGCTTAGAGAGGTGCTTAGGACATTCTTGGATCAACTGCAGCCTCGCTAGGCAGAGGTCATGCGGGAAAGTGGTGCCCTGATTCACACCACCTGCCCTATACTACAGGTACAGTCCTCCCGGAAGAAAAAGCACATTGATGTCATAGTTAACCAGTACTCCACCTAAATGTACGGCTTTGATCAAGGACTCTTCTTGTGGGTCTAATGACTTTCAGAAAACTGTTTTTATAAAGAGAATATTCCTGGCAAATCTGGCAATTCTTTTGCACTATAATAATATTGATCATTGTTTAGATTGGTGTTTGGAGTAGATTTTATAGAATTTCTTCCTAAGTTGTCCCATCTAGTTTTCCCAAAATTTAAAATAAAATGCAACTCTGGTTCCTATTCTCATATTTTCTAGTAAATGACCCTTGCCCTTTCTATTTGTTTCCACTAGCCCAGCAGATCAGAGTTCTTGAAGTTAGGGCTTTCTGGATTATCTCTGACTCAGCTTCACGAGACATAAAGTCCAAGGAGCCTATAGGGATAAAATCTGAGTCAGAAGCTGAGGTTTGTAAGAGCACAAATAGGTCAACAAACTAAGGGGAGCCCATGGCAGTGCTTAAAAGCCAAGTAATAGAACTGGGGGAAAGGAGCAGAGAGAAAAGATCGGGGAGTTTGGGATCAAAAAAGTAATCTGGGGGCGCCTGGGTAGCACAGCGGTTAAGCGCCTGCCTTCGGCTCAGGGCGTGATCCCGGCGTTATGGGATCGAGCCCCACATCAGGCTCTTCTGCTATGAGCCTGCTTCTTCCTCTCCCACTCCCCCTGCTTGTGTTCCCTCTCTTGCTGGCTGTCTCTATCTCTGTCAAATAAATAAATAAAAATCTCTAAAAAAAAAAAAAAAAAGTAATCTGGAAGCCATGCCTGGACAGACACCTAAACAGGCAATGTTGACAGTGATTGGCTCTTACATACTTAGCAGGGCAGCCTGACAAGGACCGGAGACAGGTGTCAGGGACAAGCACAAGGAACACGCCATAGCCGTTCACACGGCCCTTGGGGGTTCTGAATCTCAACAGCGGAGATTCACTGGGCAGTTTGATAAATGAGAGATTCATAATAAATATTTGCTGAAGGAATGTGTAAATTAGTGATGAATTTTTCTCTGAAACATATGAACGAAGTCTGAATCCTGGAATTATGAGATTCCATTGAACTCCCTATGAAATCCCTTATAGACCAAAGAGCATTCAAACCTAACGAAGTAAGTCATTTATTCTTATCTTGAACATCTGCCATGATCAGAGCTGCCGTGTTGCCAGTGAAGGTCAGTGAATGTTGATTTCCTCATATCCTAGACAGAAACACGTAGGTCTGTCTGATGAGTTCCTTTTCAAAACTAATCACATCTTAGACTGGCTATTAAAAACCATTTATGCCCATTTTCCTTAAAACTTGGAGAGCTTTCCGTTGTGTGTCTAACCTGCTATCTGGTTGGCAAAGAGTCCAGGTTCATACAGATGAAACATTTTCTCCAGAACACTCCTCCTATCTCAGTCAAATGGATGTTTCAAGACTACATACATTAATTTCTGGGGGTCTTAATTTGCCACTTTTAATTTTACATATATATGTACTACCAAATATTCTTCTAGGAATTGTGTTGATGTTTTCTCAAATCTGAAGAGTTTCTGATAGGATCTGAAGGCAAATTTTATGAATTTTCCAATAGAATAACCAATTAAGTATAATAACTTTAAACCAGGTGGGTTTATATAATGTCCTTTAAAAATAACTCAACTTTTCAGAAAAGGGAATGTGGTCTTCATTTGCATCCCAAATGGGTGAAAAATTATATACAGGGTATAAATAAATATAGCCCTTCTCTACACACTGTTTCATAACTATTTTTAATTTAACAATATATCATGGACATCTTCTCAAACCATACACATCTTCTTATGTCAATGTGTATAGAGTTATCTCATTCTTTTTAAAAATTGCACGAAATTTCATTCATAATGTGTAATCTTTTTTTAATGTAAGTTGTTTCCCGTTTTCTAAGTTTAATTGAATTTATACATAGATGATGATAGATAGATGATAGATAGATAGATAGATGATAGATAGATAGATTGATAGATGATAGATAGATAATAGATGATGATGATAGATAGATAGATAGATAGATAGATAGATAGATAGATAGATAGATGATGGATAGATAGATTTGTGAACGACATGTAATTTCTGCTTCAAGTAAAATTGTTGGTTGAAGAATG
>NW_023250870.1:0-2384 GCF_002007445.2 Ailuropoda melanoleuca
ATGGGATAACAATCTGAAAGAGTCTAAATTACTACAAGACAACATAAAACAGGCGGACCTGGCATACAGGGCGAACTATATGACAATGATGACACATAACAGAGAAGAAATTCAAGGTGATTCTGAGACATAAAATTTCATTTAACCACAAGAGAAGTGATATCCGAATAAAAGGCAGGTGTTGTTGATGTGGACTTCTAGCTGCCCAAGCCTTCCCCTTGGCCAATAAGAGCTGTGCCTTTAGAACTCCCATGTGGATGCGAGGCCAGGAGGCATGCCTTGAGGCCACCGAGTCAGAGAAGGTAGTGTGACCCTAGGGTCACAAGAAACCAGACAGGGTGGGGATTGAGGGTGGGAGTGAAGGTGTCCTGAGGCCTCCCCAAGGACATGGAGTAGCTTGGGGAAGGAGGGGCAGGCGGTCAGCTAAGTCCTGTCCAGGTCTGCTGCCCAAAAAGGCTCAGACAGATTCAGTGGGCAAGCCAGGAGAGGGCAGGGTGGGGCCTGAGCAGCAGGCGGAGCCACGGAGATGAGCACCGGGCATTCAAGCCTGTAAAGGGGGAATCCCCACCTGGCCAGGTGTCCAAGTTGCCCTGGGAATTCACCTAGTTTGCAAGGGCCAGCTGAAATGTATGGACAGGGTTCCCCTGTGATTCAGACCAACAGTACGGGCTTTGTCCCCGAGGGATCCTGGGCAGGGGATGGGGGAATCAGATCTGGCATCCTTCCCTTCTTCTCATGCCCAGGACCTCACTTCTCTGTCCCAGGTCTGGTTTCAGAAGAGAAGGGCTCTGAACCCAGGACCGAGCAGAAGTGGCCCTGCAAATGCCTGCGTGGAAAAGCCTGAACCCAGTCCTCACCTGACTGTCCTGGCGGACCCGGGCCCCATGGCCTGTTTGCCCGGAGCTCTCAGCACCTGAATCCGTCCAATCCTCCGGGAGGCATGCAGGCCTTTGCTGCGGGGACACCTCCTGTTCTCGCCATGGGCTTTGCCCCTCCGGGTTCCTGTGGNGCTGTGGGGGCACTGGGAGCCCGGCCCTGGAGGCCATGATGACCCCATGCACAAAAGGTGGCCAAGGAGAAAACCACTTTCCTGCTCCTGAAGGCCTGAGGGGCCATTCCTTGACAGGACCAATGGTGGGTGGCCACCTCTCAGCTCTTCCCACTCCTCTTTGTGCCCTGTGGCAAGGGCAATGCCAGCAACAGCCTGAGCACCCTGGTGTGGCAACAATCCCCTTCCAAGACTACCCCCAGGCTCCAGCTGCCAATCCTTGCCAAGGCTGGCAGGAGGGAGGGCCCTCGGGTCACGACCACTCCACCCTGTGCTGGGCCCAGGGCTCCTGGCTTGTCGTGGGCACAGGACAGGCTCCGGATGGGGCAGCTCAGCAGCCTGCACATGCTGAGACCCCCGGCTGGCCGCAGCAGGCACACGCTACTGAAGGGCTGTCTGCTGTGCTCGACCCCCAGCAACAGCCTTCTGCAGAAGCCTCAAGTTTTTCTAGGAGCTTTTCTCAGCCGCAGAGATAGAGGAAGACAGACAGCCTAGCCTGAGTGGGTGTCTGCGGCAAGAGGAGCCTCCGGGATCCCCGGAAGCACCCCTCAGCGAGGACGACTTTCAGGCCCTGCTGGCCATGCTNAGCAACAGCCTTCTGCAGAAGCCTCAAGTTTTTCTAGGAGCTTTTCTCAGCCGCAGAGATGGAGGAAGACAGACAGCCTAGCCTGAGTGGGTGTCTGCAGCAAGAGGAGCCTCCGGGATCCCCGGAAGCACCCCTCAGCGAGGACGACTTTCAGGCCCTGCTGGCCATGCTGCATGATTCCACATGGCCTCAGTCCTAGGAGCAGGGAGGCCTCGTCCTCCCCGCCCCCCAAGGCCTTCAGACCGCTTTTCCTGAGAGGCGGTCCTGGCGGGACAGCGAGGAGAAGGAGCATGCAGCACAGCTCACGCTCCTGAGCAAGATCCAGGGGGCGCCAAGGACCNACCCCCCAAGGCTTTCAGACCGCTTTTGCTGAGAGGCGGTCCTGGCAGGACAGATAGGAGAAGGAGCACGCAGCACAGCTCACGCTCCTGAGCAAGAGCCAGGGGGCCCAAAGGACCGCCTGTCACCTTGAAAGGCAGAAGAAAGCTGTCCTCTCTGCCCTGCGGGCGGGGCCCCACCGCCTTGCCCATGCTCACCAAGCACCACAAGGCCTCTGAAGTCCCCCTGGGCCCCAGGCGCTGGACACCCTCCCGGAAAACCTGGCTGATTCAAAGCACTGTCAGGACACACACACGATCTGCTCCCTGCCCTCGCCCTTGCCTCTGCGGACTGGGGCACTCTGGCCCTGGCAGCAAAACCAAGCCAGGAGGAGAGGTCGCAGGAGGACACCTCCACGTGCCTTTTCCTCCT
>NW_023250871.1:0-2207 GCF_002007445.2 Ailuropoda melanoleuca
CGTGTTGTGGGGGGCTAGCTGATCTGGAAGCCTCTCTCTTCCTTTCAGCCTCATCTGTGGAGTCACGACAGCCTCTTCTGGGGTCCAGAAAAGGATGGTTGGCACCGATGGGGTGCCTGCTACGTGCCGGGCTCTGCTCAGCGGCTTTCTGTGCATTACTCATCTTCTCCTCACCGGACCCTTACGATGTAGGTAGCGCTCCTGGCCGGCCCGCAGCGAGGAACTGAGGCACAGAGAGGGCAGCTGCCTTGCCGAAGTGTCAGCCGTAAAGCTGTAGAGCTAAGCATTAAACGCAGCCTTTCCGACCCCAGAGCCCACCCTCTTAAGCACCAGGCTGTTTGAGAGAATTTTCCTCACCATAGACAAAAATCATGTATCTGTTTCTTACCCAACTTGATTGTTGTTTGATTGACATCTTAGCATGAGCTGTCACCGATCCCCCTTATTTTGAGACCTACTTTTTATAGGGAAAGAACTTGAGGAATTTGTACTGGTTTTTGTCCTTATTTGTATTTTAATCTTTTTTATGTTCTGAGTGAATGAAATCTTTTGCTTCTGACCTATCACTGGATTAGCTTGAAATGCAAGGAGGATCAGAGTGGAATTAATTAACTACAGTGGATTTTGCTTATGGAATGAAAAACTGGGCGGGACGGGGCGTTCGTCCATCTGTTTGATCGGGAGGGAGTTGGCTGGGGAATAAGACAGCTGTCGTATCATCTCTGTGTGCCCTGGAGCAAGTAGCTGAGAACTTATTTCTTCTTTAGTCTTTTGGGTGGGGTTCCTTTGCCCAGCCCTCGGCACGCACCATGTCAGGATTCAGAGGTGGTGATAAAGCATTAAGTGCCCGTAGTAGTGAGTCAGGCACTGATTGGACCAGATCGATCCCTGGCCTTCTCCCCAGAACTTAGACTCTACAATAGCACTGACGTGAGTGGGTGCAGAGAGCCCACAGAATGCTAGCACCCATCCCTCCTCCACGCCTCACCAAGGTTTGAGCTTTGGAATGAAACCGAGCAAGGTTCTTGCAAGGGTCAGTCCAGCTAGACAAGAGGACAGCCTTGGCCATGGTCAAGGTAAGAGGCAACATGAGAGAAAATTGGTGGCAGGAGTCAGCAATCAGGTGGCGGTTTGCAGACTTTGTTGGAAAATAACCAGGCTAATAAACCAAGGGTGGCATAAAGCGGCACTGTCCAGTAGAACTTTCCATTATAGCAACAACCAACCCATGTGACTGGCGATTACTTGATATGTAACTCGTATGACTGAGGAATTGAGTTTTTCATTTTACTTAATTTTGGTTACAATAAAACAGCCACATGCTTGTCTTGAAGTGACAGCGTGGGTATAGAACTTTGCTCTTTAAAAAAAAAAATCACCTTTACACACACAGCTTTCACTTACAGACAGTGGCCTTGTGAGGTTCAGAGAGTATAAATGATCCTTCCAAATGAGGAAACCGTGGCTCAGAGCAATTAAGTAATGTGTCCCAAATCCCACAAGCCAGCGACAGCAGAACCCGTGCCCATGGACCCCAGCGCTGATGCCTTCCCTGTCTCCTCATGGCAGACTCCTCTTGTGGCGAGCGAACGTTACTTACATCTTACAGCTCTCATAAGTGGCCGCCCCCGAGATGCCCCAGTCGACAGCCTCCCACGTCACTAGGAGCTCATTCTACCTAATTTCAGGGAGCACAGACTGTTCACGCCCACCTTGCTTCCCCACTGCGAGCATGCCCCTGTCCACCTGCTTTCTGCTCGGCTAGTGAATAAAAGGTTTGAGCAAACGATCACAGGCCCTCATGATGAGTGACTTCCCTGTCCTCAGGTGTGCTCTGCTCCGACAGGTGCACAACACCCACAGGGAAACCAGGTTCTCTTCTGTTCTGATGGCTAAGACCAGCATCGCTAAACCAGGTTTTCCTCGAGACGGGGAGAGTGCCGAAACCCCCGTGACAGCTCCATGGATACATGTTAATGAGCTCTCAATACATCCGTTTCTGCAGCTGTCACCAGTGTTCCCNTGTCCTCAGGTGTGCTCTGCTCCGACAGGTGCACAACACCCACAGGGAAACCAGGTTCTCTTCTGTTCTGATGGCTAAGACCAGCATCGCTAAACCAGGTTTTCCTCGAGACGGGGAGAGTGCCGAAACCCCCGTGACAGCTCCATGGATACATGTTAATGAGCTCTCAATACATCCGTTTCTG
>NW_023250872.1:0-1903 GCF_002007445.2 Ailuropoda melanoleuca
CTGCTTCTTCCTCTCCCACTCCCCCTGCCTGTGTTCTCTCTCTCGCTGGCTGTCTGTTTCTGTCAAATAAATAAATAAAATCTTAAAAAAAAAAAGTACACATAAAATCAGCAAGAATATAGGGGCGCCTGGGTAGCGCAGTCGTTAAGCATCTGCCTTCAGCTCAGGGCGTGATCCCGGCGTTATAGGATCGAGCCCCACATCAGGCTCCTCCGCTGGAAGCCTGCCTTCTTTCTCTCCCACTTCCCCTGCTTGTGTTCCCTCTCTGGCTGGCTGTCTCTCTGTCAAATAAATAAATAAAATCTTTCAAAAAAAAAAATCAGCAAGAATATAGAAAACACTATCAACAGGATCTAATAGACATTTATAGAAAATTTCACCCAGCAGCAACAGAATATATATTCTCTTCAAATGCTAATAATAATAATCNCATTCTTTTCAAATGCTGATTGAACATATATCAAGATAGATCATATCTTGGACCATAAAACAAACTTCAACAAATGAAAGAATTGAAATCATACAGAACATACTCTCCAACACAACAGATGAAACTAAAAGTTAATAGTAGAACCAGAACAGGAAAATCTCCACCTAAACACTTGGAAACTAAACAGCACACTCCTAAATAATGCATGGCCCAAAGAGGAAGTCTCAAGGGAAATTTTAAATATATATATTGAACTGAATGAAAATGAAAATAGAACATAACAAAATTTGTGAGACACAGCCAAAGAAGTGTTGAGAGGTAAATTTATAGCACTCAATGCATACATTAGAAAAGAAGGAAAGTCTCAAACAAATAATCTAAATGCCCACCTCAACAATCTAACATAAGAGCAAAATAAACTCATAGTAAGCAGAAGGAAGAAAATAATAAAGATAAAATCAGAAAACAATGAAATTGAAAACAAAAAATATATAGAATAGCAATCAAACAAAAATCTTCTTTGAAAGGATCAATAAAATTGGCAGACTTCTGGCAAGAATGACAGAGAAAAAAAGAGAACACACAGTTATCAGTATCAGGAGTGAAAGAGAAGGTATCACTACAGACCCTACAGACATCAAAAAGATAATAAGGGAATACTACAAACAACTCTATACACATAAATTTGGCACCTTAGATGAAATAGACCACTTCCTTGGAAAAACACATAGTATGATGCACCTATNGGTATGATGCACCTATGAAACAGATCATTTGAATAGGTGTAGCCCCACACTATTAAAGAAATTGAATACGAAATTTTAAAAAGAAATCTTTAGCTTAGATAACTTCACTGGAAAATTCTACCAAACATTCAAAGAATTAACACCAATTCTACATACTCTGTTCTAGAAAATAAAGAAGAGGGAAACACTTCCCAATTCATTTAATGAAATATTACCTTCATATCAAAACCAGACAAAGAAAGTACATATACACACAAAAAAAACCACACTACAGAGCAATATCTTTCATGAATATAAACACAAAAATCCTTAATAAGATATTAACAAGTAAAATTCCTCAGTATGTTAAAAAAATTATATATCATGATCAAGTGTGGCTTACTACAGGGATGCAAGGGTGGATCAATATTTGAAAATCAATCAAGATAATATATCATGTATAATAAAATAATAATACATCATAATACATGAAAAAGAAAAATTATCATTTCAGAAAAAAATTGGAAAGTTCAACATCCATTCATGACAAAAACCCTCAGAAAAATAGGACTAGAGGGGAACTTCCTCAACTTGATAAAGTGACTCTGCAGCTACAGATAACATTAAATATAATAGTGAAAAAAAATTAATGCTTTGTTCTAAGGTCAGGAACAAGGCAAGGATGCCCACTTTACCACTCTTATTAAATATAGTTCTGAAAGTTCTAATCAATGCAATAAGGCAAGAA
>NW_023250873.1:0-1800 GCF_002007445.2 Ailuropoda melanoleuca
GAAAAATGAAACAGGAGACAAATAATTTGTCCACTCCTGATTCTTCCACAATAACAAAGACCAAGTTCCCACAAGAATCTGATAAGGTTCCCAAGGAAGGACTATGGTACTCATTACCAGTACCGAAAGAGGGCTCCCTCCCCTGGTTTAAAATAAGAATCACAGGAGGATACTTCCTATTTTTTTGTCAAAAATAAAACTTTATTAATAATTATTTGGATGTGCCAGTGTACATTTGTGGAAACATTCTCCACATTTTCCATACCCAAAGCTTCATCAATACATGGATAAAATGCAGGCAACATTGTAATGCACTGCTCATTGGAATACCAAGTACAAGGAGGGGTATTAGAAGTAATAAAAATGTATCTATTATTAAATTTATACAGTTATGATTCACATACAAAAAGCTGTACATAATTAATGTATGCAACTTGACCCTGACATAACCCGAATGTCTAGCCAACATATACTCTGATTTAGAATATGCCTTAAAAATCATACGATGGTGTTAGGAGCTAGGGAATCCAGGGACCAACCTCATTGTATCTCATTCTCCCTTCAATCTGCTACGTTGTTAACACATTCGGCCAACTGCTATCTGAAGAGTGGCCACGCGGGGGCACCAGTGAGTAAACATGAGCGCAAACCCCACCCCAAAGCCAAAATTCTTCCTTCATTCTGTTAAACCTTGCTCATTCAGGGTTTACAGATTATTTAATGGATGATTAGAAGTGTGACATTGTTGAGTTTTTAAAAAACCAAACTAATTCTTTGAAAATGTTAAAAGTATAATAAAAAAAAAAAAAAAAAAAAAAAAAAAAAAAAAAAAAAAAAAAAAAAAAAAAAAAAAAAAAAAAAAAAAAAAAAAAAAAAAAANTAATTGCTGAGTATGTGCAGATCTACTTAGGAAGCAAGTATGACTTCTATTCCACTTATTTTCAGAAAGATTTTGTGTAAATTAAAAGTACCACACAAAATCGTGCAGCTCGGAGGAAAACAAAACAAGCAGCAGAGAAAGAGCCACCCCCAGGGGCAAAGAACACAGACCACAGAGGCTGAGCTCAGGCCTATTTGCAGTCTGGAGATCGTCTGGAGCTAGAACGCCCCCAAGGCCCCTGGGGTCGCGGGTCAGGCAGAACGCGTACCCTGATACTGCACTGNGGCGCATACCCTGATGCTGCACTGTGGTAACCAGTGACAAGTCTCCTGGTCACTTCCTCCACGAGACACCCCCGAGCCCCGACTACTCCAGCCTGCTGCTCGGAACTCCCATTCCTCTTTTTGACCCCGTTGTTTACTTTTCCCTTCACTTCCATAGGATATATGTATGTTTAATTACATACTATTCTGTCGCTTAAATGTTTTTGTCATGTTCTCAGTGAAACTCTGCTTTGCACCATCCATCCTGATGTATCATCACTGGCTGCATTGCATGACTTCACTGGGGACTAGGAATACCCTCACAGCATCATCACTAGGAGTGGAGAGTTTCCCATTACCATATGGTCATGTTGTCCCCCTTAGCTCAGGGCCACCAGAAAGGGCAGCTGCGGGCGGAGGCACAGGCCAAGGCTGCTAAGTGTGGCTGGGGCAGGCAGAGCTCTGATTTGAGGCTTAACTCCCCTCTAGATCGTGAGAGTGAGGGCTCCTCANGCTCCTCACAGAGAGGGCCATTGTCTGTGAGCACTGACATGGAAAGGTGGAGAATTCCCATTGCAATTCCCCTTCTGACCCTTAGGATATGCAGCAAAGTTACATTTAATTTTTTAAACATTGAGGGACTTCCTGGTTTTCTTT
>NW_023250874.1:0-248 GCF_002007445.2 Ailuropoda melanoleuca
TGTGCTCTATATATTGAATAAAAATAATGTTTTTGTGTTTGTGTTTTCTAGGATTTACAGGATTGCCACAACACCATATACCAATTCTATCACAATATATTTTATAGACAGTTTTACTTGAGAAGGAATTTGTTCATGTAGCAGCCAGGAGACTCCATTTTTTTTCTTTTTTTTAATGGAACTTGTACTGTGATTTGAATTGCCATTGTCTCCTCCCTGAAATCAAGTAGTAAGAACACCCATGGTCT
>NW_023250874.1:285-540 GCF_002007445.2 Ailuropoda melanoleuca
TCTGTATTATTTCTGAATCCCTCCAAACTTCATGTTTTCTTTTGCTTTATATGTCCTGCTCAACTCCTCTACTATATCTTATAATATTGCCTTTTTCTCCTTAAAGAAAAACAAAAACAAGAAACTATGACCATTCCAGCAATCATAGTCTTAGTACCTAGTGGAAATCAGATCCGGATCTGCGTTTAGCATAAATTTAGATAGGACCTTGTTACTCAATAATAGACTCTTTAAACACGTCCTATGTAACATTAT
>NW_023250875.1:1359-5662 GCF_002007445.2 Ailuropoda melanoleuca
GCTAGACTCGCTTGGCTCGACGCGGAAACCTGTAAGACATTGAAGGAGCTGGAGGAACTGAAAGCTGAGGGCTCGGACAAGACGCAGAGGCGGAGGTACGTCCCCGCGTCCCAGGCTGGCCCATGCGGCCTCAGCCAGCAGCTGGCGGAGGCGCTCGCGCTCCCGGGACGGCCCGCAGCAGGGTGCGGCTTGGGCCGGCCACGGTCGGCTGGCCTTCTGCGCTGTCCCTACCTCGCTCCGCTCGCCGCGGACTCAGGCGGGACGGAGGGACTGACGGAACTCAAGACTGCAGACGTGGGTAGAAAGCTGGAGTCGAGGTGGGGTGTGCGTCTGAACAGGAGTCGCGAGGGCTCGCCTGCTGCCGCTCGTCTGCGCGCTCGTGCCCCAGGCCCGCGTCGGCCTGGCCTCGTGGGATGAACGCGTGCCCGCGGGATCGTATGCGGTGTCTTGGCTACGAAGTATTCCTTTTGTGGCGTTTGACACTGAACGGACGTCGGCGGGTTGCGGGGCTGAGAGGTCAGCCTTGGTCTGCTCGTGCCCCCACCCCGGGCGCTCTGCTCGCCAGGAGGGGGTGGACGTGTCTGGACGTGCCGGTGAGTGTGCACGTGCTCTGCTTCCAGGTCCACTGGACGCTTGACGTCGGAGGTGTCCTTGCGGTCTGGGGCCGTGATGGGCTGTTTCCCGACTCTGTTCATAGCTTGCCCTGCGGTCGTCCACACAGTGTGTGTTCTGTCACCTGTCACCACAGATGCTCCTTCCCACGCGCGAGGCCCCGATTTCTTTCCTCTGTAGTTGAGGTTTCAAGCTACACAATCACAGGGGCACCCGGGTGACACAGTCGATGGAGCGTCCGACTCTTGGTTTCAGCTCAGGTCATGGTCTCAGGGTCCTGGGATCAAGGCTGCGTTGGGCTCTGTGCTCAGCGGGGAGTCTGCTTGAGATTCTCTCCCTCTGTCCCTCCCCCACCCACTCACGCGTGCCCCCCAAATAAATAAGTCTTAAAAAAAGCAAAGCAAAACAAAACTATGTAATCACAGAGCCTTAGGGTTGGAAGGGCCTTACTCTCCTGCCGGTGCTCCCGGGCCCTCCGGACGGCGCACAAGGTAACTGACCAGCATGGTCGTACGTGGCGTCTGCGGTGGGACAGTCCCCTGGTGAGGCAGTCCATTCCTCTGGCTGCTGGGACCCCTATCCACTGTCCCTCGGCCGGATGGCAGGACAGTGGCCTGCCGTGCCGCATCATCCTCTTGGGGGGTCCTACGTGGTAAACGCACGCGTGCAGCCCCGAATGCTACAGAAGGGACACCCGTGCAGCAGCATCTCTGATCAGGGGACGGGCCCTCACCATGTCCCTCCTCGGTCCTTCCTCAGTCACCCCCTTATCCCCCAGAGAAAGCCACCATGCTGACTCCTCCCTTGATCTCATCACCCCCACCCGTCAATCTGTCTCCTACGGACGTGTCCCTGATGGTTTGCTGTGTGGGTTTGAGGTGCTGCCGCTGTGAGGGGCGCGGGCTGGGTCCCGTGGGCTTGCAGGGGAGACGTGGTCGGGGCGGTGCCCCATGTTCCATGTGGGGCTCCGATCTGTTCCCTGACCTCGCTGACATTTGTTGGTGTCTGTCTAATTCTAGCCACTGTGGGGAGTGTGGTGGGGCCTTGTGGTTTTCGTTCGCGTGTCCTTGCAGTCGAGTGAGGTGTGAAGTGTCTGTTGCGTTGATTTCTAAGGGTTTTCAGTGTGATCTGGGCATGAGCGATTGTCAGACGGGCGTGCAGCAGCTGGGGTTTGCCTGCGTGTGAGCTCCCTGACGGGGTCTCTTGATGAAGAAGCTGTTTTGGGTTTTGACTAAGGTCAGTTTATCGATATTTTCTCTGACGGTGGGTCTTGCTCTGTGACTGGTCTCAGAAGCCCCGGCCAACACTGGGGCCCCCGAGACCGTCGGTGCTCTGCCGCTGTGGTCGTGTTTTCACGTCTGCAGCCCGTTCTGAGCCAGTGTGTGCGCGTGACACCAGGTGCTGCTCCGTGTGTTGCTCTTCTCGTGGAGACGTGCCGTCTGAGCGCGGTCCACCGGAAGGGCTGCTGGGCCTGAGCGTGGCTCTGGGGTGTGTGGGTGTGCCGCTCGCAAAGGAGCCTCGTGTGGGTTGTTAGTCCTTCCCTTGGGGCGCGTCCGAGCTTCTGGATGGTGAGCTCCCGGCTGCCGGCGCCCCGGGAGCGTCCAGACACCCCAGAGGGGGAGTCGGAGAGGGGCCCCAGGATCCAGCTTCTGAGACGTCACCAGGCTCCTGTCTCCCGCATATAGGCTGCCCCCAGGTCCCCACGTGCCTGTTCCCACCAGCCCCGCGCCCGTGAAGTCAGCAGGGCACGCACGTAGCTTCTGAGCTTCCCCATGACTGGCCGTTTCGGCTTGGTTGACTCGGCCCAGGTGGCTACCATGTTGTCCTGTTTTCCAGCACCGTGCTGCCCTCGTCTCTGGGTTTGTGTCTGACTCCATTATGGCGGAGTTTAGAGAGGGATCAAAATTAGTTTGACTTGTTCAGTCTTCTGTCCTCTTGAGCTGTTTAAAGGCAGCTGTTACTCTCTTGAAGTGTACTGAGAGCCCGAGGGACCTGTCGAGNTCCGCCTGGGAACCAGGTGCCGAGCGTGAGCTCCCAGAAGGGCTGGCGGAGGGACAAGCCAGCATCTGGGCCCCGTGAGCGGGCTTTCTCTGCCAACCGCCTCTTCGGGCGGAAGCGCTGGCGAGGCAGGTACATGTCGCTGTGCGAGGAGCGTGGGCGGCAGCACGGCTTCCTGTCTGGTCAGTGACCGGAGATGGCGGGGCGGGGCCGGGGGCACGACGGCCTGGGGCCGGGGGTGTCTGGGGTCCTCCTGCTACTGATACTCGGAGAATGAGTGCAAACGGTGTGTTGAGAGACACGTGTAAATCCGCTCCTTTGAGCTACGGCGCACGCGGAGATCCCTCCCTGGAGCCACCTGAGCGGCCCTGCAGACCGCTGCTGTCCTTGTCCCTGTGCGGGCGCTGGACTGCGGCCAGCCCTTCCTCCAGCAGGCTCGGGCCGATGCCGCAAAGTACTTCCTGCCTCGCCCCGCGGGCAGATGCTCCCCTTATGATTGGTCTCTGGCCTCCACCCCCCACTTGTCTCCTGAGACCCTCTTTCCTTCCACCCCAGATCCGCCCGACCGCTTCCCGGATCTGCGGGGCAGCTCTTGTCCTGGGCCGTCCCTTTATTGGCACCTGCATATGAGGAGCCCCCACGCCCTCCCCTCGGGGTCTCCTTTCTGGTTTGCAGCGCACCCTGCTCTGTGTCGGGGAGGCGTGGCTGACGCTTGACGGCTGTGCGTCTTCGTGCTGTCTTAACGCGCTCGACTGATGGTTGATGCGTTCACATCGCTGGCGTGTTTGTTCCGAGCACGTAGCTTCCTTCCCTCCTGGGGGTGGAGGGGAGGCCCTGCCTGCGCACTTAGCCCTCACCTCCGTCCACCCCCACCGTTGGGGGTACTTGGACTTTGTGGGGCCGTCAGCTTGCCTCCCGTGGCATCTGCCCCCTCCCGCCTGTGGGTTTCTCCCTCCTTCGTGCGGCTGGTGGTTAGGATTCCTCCACCTTCTCTTTATCCTCAAGTCTCAGGCGTTTCTCCTCTGCTTCTGTCGTGCTTGGTCTCCAGGCAGAGTTCCGTGTTAGATTTCTGTCTGTTGCTCTGGAGTGGGATCAGGACGGTCTCTTGTGTCCGGCCCCTACGTTGCCCCCGAGCCTTCCCTTTACGATGCCGTGCCCTCCAGAGTGTCTGAGGCCCGCTGTTCGGGTTGAGCTGAGCTAAGCCTGCTGGCTTCCGTATGTTCACCCACGCGCACTCACGTGGCATGCTCACTCTTCCCAAAGCTGTTCAGATTGGTTAGGCTAACGGGCATACTGGAAAACCCAGAAGAAGCCGAGGAGGACAGACTGTTCCTTCCACGTTCTTCCCGTGATTCATGATGCCTTTTGTCCGCTGTTCTGCTCTCGGCCCGGGAGGAGTACGAGGTTTGAAGGGCAGCGGAACTTGCACAGATGTTCCCCCTGGACCCACAGGTGACGGCGTGTGCGCACGTTCCAGCTCCGAGTGTGCCCTCTCCGGGTCTTGGTCTCATGCGGGCGTCCCAGAGGTGAGGGTCCTGTTGACTGGATCCTGCAAGAGCAGTAAAGGCACCGGCCTTATGCATGCCGTTCCCGTCTCCTTCTCACCCCCAAGGAAAGCGCCATCCCCATGTCGACAAGTAGCAGGTGACGTGAACGGTTGTAAGTGAGAGTGGTGGCGGGAGCGGGGCCGAGG
>NW_023250876.1:0-2239 GCF_002007445.2 Ailuropoda melanoleuca
AGAAAAGAAGTTCATAGATGCTCATATATAATATCAGCCATCGAATAGATTATCAATTCCACTGTATTTACTACGATTTCATAATACATATGGTATAGCATCAATCATTTCAAGAATTCTATAATGTCTTGTTTTAGGTTTAAAGAGAAGAAGGAAGGGGATAAACAGAAGCGAATGAACCATGAGAGACTATGGAGGCTGAGAAACAAACTGAGGGCTTCAGAGGGGAGGGGGATGGGGGATTGGGATCAGCCAGTGATGGGTATTAAGGAGGGCATGTATTGCATGGAGCACTGGGTGTTATACGCAAGTAATGAATCATGGATCATTACATCAAAAAGTATGGATGTACTGTATGGTGATTAACATAACAATAAAAAATTATAAAAAATAAAGATAGCTTTATGTATTTTTAAGTATACAAGTATGTAAGCAATCCATGTACTTTTTGAATTTTAATTATATATGTAATATAAAATATGCAATATATTAAAATATAAAAGTCTATAATTTAAATTGACTTTAGTCAAATAAAATTTTTCTTTGAATTTCCATAGTTAATTCGATGCTTGATTGTGTCAGTTGTTTAATAGTTTATTAAAATAGTTTTTTATTATTTCTAATCAAAATTATCTTAAGCATTTGCAGAAGTAACTCAAACTTAAAGGATAAATAAAATAAAAATACAATTAAAACATAATACCTTTTATTATTTTGCATATTTACAAACTTACTGGCTTGGGTAGCTAACATTTGTCCTCCACTCATCACATGAAAAAAGGTCATTTTTCTCAATAGACTTCTTTGAATATTTTTCAAACCAGTGTTTTTACTTACCTGTCATCCCTGCCCTTGACATTTTAAATAACTCCATAAAGACTAAACAGCAATCATGATTTCAGGACAGCTTTGGAGATTAATGATAACACGTGTTGTTTTTCTGTGTGTATTCACTTGGGAATGTCCACTGAGACATGAAAAATGCAGGTTAAATCACCAATTTCTCAGCATGGCCTTAGGCCAAAGCTTAGAAATGAGTTCTGATAATTTGTGTAGATGTTTTAATAGGTGTGTTAAAGGTCAATTCAATGGGTAAAAAAAATATATGTTTTCAGATTTTTTGAATATTACATCTCCCATGTGTAACTTCTTTATATATTTGGGATATTCACCCCTTATTGGATATATCATTTGCAAATATCTTCTCCCAATCAGAAGATTGCCTTTTTGTTGTTGTTGATGATTTCTTTCCCTGCAAATTTTTTAAAAATTGCTGTAGTCCTAAGATTTTAATATGGAATTTTGCTTCAATTGCCAGAGAAGTCATATCTAGAAATATGTTTCTATGACCGATGTCAAGTCATTAATTTCCTTTTTGAGAAATTTTTTAGACAATCCACTTTGAGTTTATATTTGTGTATGGTGTAGAAATTGGTTTAGTTTAATTCTTTTGCATTAAACTGTCCAGTTTTCACAGCACCATTTACTGAAGAGACTGTCCTTTCTCCCATTGGTTATGCTTGTCCCCTTATCTGTAGATTAATTGACAATATATGTGTGCATTTATTTCTGAGCTGTTTTGTTTTATAGATCTTGTTCACCATACTTTTTAAAATTATTATTATTATTTTAGCTTTGTAGTAGCTTGAAATCTGGGATTGTGAGACCTCCAGCTTTTTTTTTTTTTTTTNTTTTGCATTAAACTGTCCAGTTTTCACAGCACCATTTACTGAAGAGACTGTCCTTTCTCCCATTGGTTATGCTTGTCCCCTTATCTGTAGATTAATTGACAATATATGTGTGCATTTATTTCTGAGCTGTTTTGTTTTATAGATCTTGTTCACCATACTTTTTAAAATTATTATTATTATTTTAGCTTTGTAGTAGCTTGAAATCTGGGATTGTGAGACCTCCAGCTTTTTTTTTTTTTTCTCAAGATGGCCTTGGCTGTTTGGGAACCACTCTGTTTTAATCACTATTTTTTTATATTTAATTTTCAAAACAGGAACTCTGAGTCTTCCCATCTTAATCTTTTTCAAAGTAGTTTTGGTGCATGAAGCTTCCTCGATTCTGTTACCGTGGTGCATTATACATATTTACTTTCACATGTTGTACAAACCTGCTATTCCAGGATTGAATCCAACTAGGTCACAGTGTATAATACTTTCCATGTACTGATGAATTCTGAGTGCCAGTATTTTATGAAAAGCTCACATAAAGACTGATACCCAGACCAATA
>NW_023250877.1:0-642 GCF_002007445.2 Ailuropoda melanoleuca
AGACATTGTGATTCACTCCAAAATGGTTTGTGTTTTTCAGCCTTTGACTTCCCCACTTGGCCACATAACACAATGGTTCGGAGCATGGAGTCCATATCAAGACGGGCCCTTGACTCAAGCCCTGCTTCTGCTCCTTGTTAGGTGTAAGACATTTTTTCCAAGCCTCAGTTTCTTCATTTGTAAAATGGGGGATTAATGATACATATTTCTAAGTATTTGTTGAAAGGGTTNTTTGTTGAAAGGGTTAAATAACGTCCTTTATGAAGAGGTTTAGCAAACACAGTGTCCGGCACCCCTCAGAAGTGACCCTTTTGGTTATCTATAGCTGCGTAACGAACCACCTCCAAAACTTTTATGGTTTGAAATAACTCTACCACCTCTCCTGGTTCTGTGGGCTGACTGGGCAGCCGTGGGCCAGCTGGGCAGGTCTCCTGTCTGCAGCAACCACAGCCACCTAGGGGTCATCTGGAGCCTTGGTGGGGACGGCTGGAAGGCAGGGTTCAGCCTGGATGGCTGGACCTCTCTTTCCCTCCACCTCACGGCCTCTTCTTCAGCAGGACAGCCGTATTTACTACACGGCAGCTTTTGTCCCCAAAGTGCGGAAGCACAGGTGCAAGGCCTTCACAAGGCTTAGGCTCAGAG
>NW_023250878.1:0-1612 GCF_002007445.2 Ailuropoda melanoleuca
GGACTGGGAAGTCTTGGTGATGAGGGAACAGAAGGCAAGCTGAGGACAAAGCAGAAACTGACACCCCCCCCACCATGGGATGTATGTGACATTCCTCAGGCACTCCTGGTTAACAAAGAAATAGTTAAACTATAGATACCACAATCGTGCAAGACTTAAGTCTCCCGCAGTTTTACAAATGTCTTTAGCAGTTTACAAGAACGAAGCATTTCTATCAATAACCCAGCTTCCGGAAGGGAATGTAGGTACAATTAAATGCCCTTATAATCTGCAGCCTCCAGGAAGTGCCCAACTGTCTTCATGTTAATGCCTTATGAGAGGGGTAAACAACCTTCACTTGACAATGGCAAGGCCTCAGGTATCTTGTGAGTCTTCTTTAACAGATGAAAGTATTTCCTCAACCTCCCTTTTTCCTTTCCTCCCCCAACCCCATGGTATGTAATCAGCCACCCCTCACAACCCCGGGGCAGCAGCTCTTTCTGCCCATGGGTCCTGTCCCCGTGCTTTAATAAAGCATCAATTTTGCACCAAAGATGTCTCAAGAATTCTTTCTTGGTCGTCGGCTCCGGACTCCACCCCACTGAACCTCACTTGTATTCCATGTCCGGACTCCACCCCACTGAACCTCACGTGTATTCCGTGTCCTCATCATTGGCATCGCGTGGGCGGCTGGGAGGGCTGATGGATTTTGGACCAGGTCATGTATGCCTGCTGTCATTTTAAGAATAACCACCCAAAGCATAAAAAAAGAAAGTGTAATTTCCAAACTCATGTGGAGAAAAAGGGAAATACAGGAACCTTAATGTATCTAATAATTGTTTTGATATAAAATATTCAAAATCCCATCAATCCTCTTTTCTTGGGTTTCTCTTATTGGATGGGAATCCAGTGTGACTCGCGTCGACAGGGAGGACGCTAGCCTTCCTCGAGCGCCTGTGAGTGCGGCTGGTTGGTTTGTGCTGTCTGAGTCAGTCTTCATGGTAAACCTGCAAAGAGTGAGTAAGGCCCCCCAAATCACAGATACAGACACTAAGGTCAGAGAGCTGATTAAC
This sequence comes from Ailuropoda melanoleuca, assembly GCF_002007445.2. Taxonomy (NCBI): domain Eukaryota; kingdom Metazoa; phylum Chordata; class Mammalia; order Carnivora; family Ursidae; genus Ailuropoda; species Ailuropoda melanoleuca. Next base: position 1,053 of record NW_023250878.1, read on the forward strand.
TTGCTCGGGATCACACAGCCTTTCCAAGGCAGGAAATGACTTCGAACATGATTGTCTGCCTCCAGGCCAGGATATTTTCACTTCACTGGGGTCTCCAAACTCCTAAGGAGCGGAGAGCTTGGTAAAGAGGCTCTCTGTCCCTACATGTTCCCAGCGTTGTGTTATCCAGATAAAGTCTTGCTCCTTCTGTCCTTCAACTACGTGGAGAGGCTGCTGTGAAACAGAAGGTACAAATTAATGTAAAATGTACGAGGCTTTTTCTTTTCTTTTTTTTTTTTAAAAGATTTTATTTATTTATTTGATAGAGAGAGAGGCAGCCAGCAAGAGAGGGGACAGAAGCAGGGGGAGTGGGAGAGGAAGAAGCAGGCTCCCAGCAGAGGGGCCCGATGTGGGACTCGATCCCAGGACTCGATCCCAGGACTCCAGGATCACGCCCTGGGCCGAAGGCAGATGCTTAACGACTGAGCCACCCAGGCGCCCCTGTACGATGAGGCTTTTTCATCAGTGTTTATCTTCCTGGACAACAATGCATGTTGTCACATGGCGGGGGGAGGGGGATG
>NW_023250879.1:0-174 GCF_002007445.2 Ailuropoda melanoleuca
ATCTAAAATGCAGTTTTTATATTCTCACCTTAAGAAGCTGGAGCAGGAACAAAAGAACAGACCTAACTCACGCACGAGAAGGCAGTTGATCAAGATTAGAGCGTAGATCAAAGAATTAGAAACCAGGAGCACAGTAGAGCAGATTAACAAAACTAGAAGCTGGTTCTTTGAAAG
>NW_023250879.1:312-784 GCF_002007445.2 Ailuropoda melanoleuca
TTTTATCAACAGCTATATGCCAAAAAACTAAGCAATCTGGAAGAGATGGAGGCCTTCCTGGAAACCTATAAACTACCAAGACTGAAACAGGAAGAAATATACAATCTGAATAGACCAATAACCAAAAAGGAAATCGAACCACTACTCAAAACCTCCCAAGAAACAAGAGTACAGGGCCAGATGGCTTGCTAGGGGAAGTCTACAGAACATTTAAAGAAGAAACAATACCTATTCTACTGAATCTGTTTCAAAAAATAGAAATGGAAGGAAAATATCCAAACTCATTCTGAGGCCATCATTACCTTGATTCCAAAACCAGACAAAGACCCCATCAAAAGGAGAATTACAGACCAATATCCCTGATAAATATGGATGCCAAAATTCTCAACAAGATCCTAGCTAATAGGATCCAACAGTACATTAAAAAGGATTATCCATCATGACCAAGTGGGATTCATCCCTGGGATGCAGG
>NW_023250879.1:888-1175 GCF_002007445.2 Ailuropoda melanoleuca
GATGCAGAAAAAGCATTTGACAAAATACATCATCCTTTCCTGATTAAAACCTTTCAGAGTGTAGGGATAGAGGGTACATTCCTCAATTTCATAAAAACCATCTATGAAAAGCCTACAGCAAATAACATTCTCAATGGGGAGAAGCTGAAAGCCTTCCCCTTAAGATGAGGAACACGACAAGGATGCCCACTCTCCCCATTATTATTCAACATAGTTCTAGAAGTCCTTGCAACAGCAATCAGACAACAAAAAGGAATAAAAGGTATTCAAATCAGCAAAGAAGAAGT
>NW_023250880.1:0-384 GCF_002007445.2 Ailuropoda melanoleuca
CATAGATGGTTTGTATGAGATTGAGGAATGTATCCTCTATCCCTACACTTTGAGGGGTTTTAATCAGGAAAGGATGCTGTATTTTGTCAAATGCTTTTTCTGCATCTATTGAGAGATATGATTTTTGAATTTTATCTTCGGGATAAAATCTAAGACACTGATAGATTTGCGAATGTTGAACCACCCTTGCATCCCAGGGATGAATCCCACTTGGTCATGGATAATCCTTTTAATGTACTGTTGGATTCTATTAGCCAGGATCTTGTTGAGGATTTTGGCATCCATATTTACTAGGGAAATCAGTCTGTAATTCTCCTTTTTGATGGGGTCTTTGCCTGGTTTGGGGATCAAGGTAATATTGACCTCATAGAATGAGTTTGGTAG
>NW_023250880.1:450-603 GCF_002007445.2 Ailuropoda melanoleuca
ATTATTTCTTCTTTGAATGTTTGGTAGAATTCCCCAGGAAAACAATCCGGGCCTGGGGTTTTGTTTTTTGGAAGGTTGTTTATCACTGTTTCAATCTCTTCATAATTAATTGGCCTGTTTAAAAAATCAATTTCTTCATGTTTCAGTCTTGGT
>NW_023250880.1:1011-1125 GCF_002007445.2 Ailuropoda melanoleuca
TTTTGAGTGAGGCTTGGATAGCTAAGTATTTCCCCCTTAGGATTGCCTTTGCAGTATCCCACAGGTTTTGGACCATTGTGTTTTCATTCTCATTGGTCTCCATAAATTGTTTAA
>NW_023250881.1:0-2759 GCF_002007445.2 Ailuropoda melanoleuca
CCTGAAACTTGATGTTTAGAGCCATGTGACTGTCACACACCAACTTTTACACAGCACTTCTGCACTCTGGAACAGAAAGGAATACACAACACATACAAATGCACTCATGTGCACACATCAGGCACATACATGCACACACAGACATGCAACACATACACTAGTGCATGTGCACACACAAAAACACACATGCACACATACACACACATGCAGGGGGCAGAGGCTTCCAGCACCCAGCATGGCCCTCACCATTGATGACTTCGTCCTCTGTCCAGCCTGCAATGAGAGAGAGAAAGGTAGGAAAATGTGGGATTGTGCTGATCCATGGGGCCAGAGCTCAAGTTCTAGGAAGCTAAGTCAAAAGAGGACTTAATGAGCTCTAGCTGTGACCCTGGAAAGCCTGAACAAATACAGATTCTTCGGTGCCCAATTAAACAGTAATCCGGGTCATTTTCTTCTAGTGAAGGCTTTGGTGGAGTATATCCTGATAGCCCTATGCCCCACGTCTGTCGTGGGGACACTGTGCTGTGCACCCAGACTGGAGCCTGATGGCTATGGCAGGTCGGGGGGGAGAGTGGGTGGGTGAATGCAACAATGCATATTGATGATGGTCCCTGCACCCACAATGAGACCCGGGCACGTTCCAGGCACACTGCAGCATTTCTCACTTGAGCAGTTTCAGGATGCTCTCATCATACCCAAGGGATAGACACTCCCGGGTTCAAGCTCAGAGCTGTCTGTCTCTGTGATGGAGACACTACAGCTTTCCTGAAGTCACCCCGTGAAGAGCAGCGGAACACCTCTCCCAGATAGAGGATTTCACTGAGCATATGGTAAGTGGGCAGTTCCTGAGCTACATCCTAAGCAGGCCTCTCCCATCCATCCCGTGCTTGAGGGTGCACATAGGAGACTTCATGCAGGGCTCCACGTCTGTGCTCTGGATGGAAGGGACATATCTGTCCTGCTGGGACCTGCTTACCTTGGGAGTGCTGGTTCTCTGTTCTATACAGTGTCGCTACTTCCAGCTGCACCATATTCCTGTCTTTCTGACATTTCTGGAAGAGACAGGTGGCTCCAACTGTGGCAAGCCCTGCCATAGTTAGGATCAGAGGCAGCACTGTCCTCCATGCCGTTGACGGGAAACTTCTGGACAATGGAGCTAAAAGAGAGCCAGGGAGGCAAGAATATCAGTGAAGGAGAGCACCTGTGTTCTTAGGACACACACACGACAGGGTTTGTGGGTCAGGGGACATGATGCTTATAACTAACCTGAAATGACTCAGAAAACATACTTGTGTGTTTGGTTGGACAGCCCTGGACAGATGCACAGGAGAAATGGTAAGCAAATGGTAGAATGTTAAACACTGGGTGACTCTCCACAGCATACTGCATGCCATTCTTGTAAATTTTCCATAAGCTTGAGGTTGTTTGGAAATGAAAATTATGTGCAGAGTGAAACTTCGAAGCCCCCAAGGTGTCCTTCAGAAGGTGAAGGCATAAATATTGTTTAGCACTAATGTGAAAGGAGCTATTGGTGCAGCCACTGTGGAGAGCCGGCTGGATGTTCTTCAGAAAATTGAAAGTAGAATTCCCACATGCTCCATCAATCCCACTTCTGGGCATTTATACAAAAAGTAAGAAATAAAAATATTAGCTCCAGAAAGTTACATGTCCCCTTATGCTCATTACAGCGTTGTTTACAATAGCCAAGATGTGGAAACAGCTCAAGTGTCCATTGGTGGACGAATGGATAAAAAAAAAACCCATATTTATATAATGGGATAATATTCAGCTATAAAGAAGGAAATCATGCAATTTGCAGCAACATGGATGGACCTTGTGGGCAATTTGCCAAGTGAAGTAAGTCAGACAGGGAGAAACACTGTATGATCTCATGTATATGTGAAGTCTAAAATGAAACAAAACAAAACAAAAAACCCAAACCCCCAGAAAACCAGAAAACCCAGCTATAAATGCAGGGAACAGATTGATCATTTCCAGAGGACAGAGATGGGGGTGGGTGTAATGGGTGAAGAGGGACAAAAGGTATGAACTCCCAATTATGAAATTAATAAGTTCTGGGGAGGTGATGAACAGCATGGAAACTGTGGTGAATGGTGGTGTGTTGTATCCTTGGAAAGTGTAAGAGAGTACATCATAAAATTCTCATCACAAGAAAAATATTCCATCACTGTGCAAAGTATTGGATATTAGCTACCTATTGTCCAGGGTGTTCAGAGCTTTTGTGGCCTGAACTGAACAGAACACTCATAAGGCAAGTGATGGTTGGACATTTTCTTATTCTGAAGGAGGGGCCTGGAGATGGAGCAGAGGAGGCCCCACACCTCCTTGTTCTGGANCTGGATGGTCACATTGGACACCACTGCGAAGAGGCCCGTTGTTGGTGAGGCTGAGAGGCGGGTCATAGAAGGTAGGGCCTGTCCCCTGAAGTCTCTCCATCGTACCTGGGGCTCTGGGTACCAGCCTTCCGAGGTGCACTGTGCCCAGAAACCTTCACCCTGGATGGCTCTCACTTGGATTCTGGGCTTCAAGCCCAGCCCTGTGGGAAGATATGCCCATCCCAGTCTCCATAACCACCAGGGCTTCCATCAGAAAAAGTACAGATCCTGAGAATTCCAGCAGGGATTAGAGATTCTTCACTTACTACTGACTACTTACTCTGTGTAATGTTTATATGCCATCTATTACCCTTGTTCCCAGAAAGCACAGGACAAAACAGAAAAGGCCCAGGAACATCAAAA
>NW_023250883.1:0-4594 GCF_002007445.2 Ailuropoda melanoleuca
CAAATTTAGAACACTCGTCTTCCATTTGAAGAAACTAATATCCATATAAGATTGGAATGATTAAGTTATTACCATGTGTTTTTAACCTTTTATTTCAGTTCTACGTTGCCTTATTTTCTATGTATTGTTAAACTTTTAGAAATCTCTACTAAATACCAACTATGTATCAGGCATTTAGAAACTCAAACTTATTGAAAATACCTCATACATGTGGTTATAGAGACATACACTTGTAAAGTATCAGGTTTTTGTCAGATTACCAGGTAAATGCAGCCTAAAAGCTTGAAGTTTAGGAAAAAGGCCTGGGATGAAAAGAGATTTGGAGATCATTAATGCAGAAAAGTTTCAAAGTCATAGTGGTAGAAGGAATTGAATAAATAGAGTGCATAAAATAAAATGAGAAGAACAGTAAATAAAAAATCGCAGGGAATAACTATTAAGGAGTAAACAGAGGAGGCATCTGGAAACAAGACTGAAAAAGTCATCTGACCTTAGTAGGGCCAACTGAGAGGGTGGGCATATAGCTAAGGAAGGTAATGTGTTAAGAAGAAAGTGGTAGTTGATAGTGGCAGATACTGTAGAGAGTCAAGAAGGTGAACCCTAAATATCCATGGACTCAGGTAGTGAAGTCTACTAATTGCTCTAGAACAGTTTGATAGAGTTCTGGGCGCTAAAACTAGCCTCCAGCAATTTGAGGGATAAATTAAGGCAAGAAATTATGATGCTGAATATGAGTTAGATTTCTGAAAGGCTGGACTGTGAAAAGAGTAAGCCGTGTACTAATAGGGGAATTGAGTTTAAGGGAATATTTTAGTTGTGTGTTTGTTTTGATTGCATGTACTAAACTTGAAAACACATAAATGTCAAGTATCTGTACCAGTAAAGGATGGATTGAATAGACAAGACAGAGAAAGTACAGATGACAAAACATGGTCCAGGAGCAGATACAGTGTGTAGGATCATACTGCAGATGGTTACAAATAGAGTGTAAAATTGAGAGTAGTGTTTCTGAATGAAACAGTAACTCAAAGTTCTGAAGCATATGCTATTTTCTGAAAGACGGGAAAATCTACATGAGGCACGAAGGAAGTCTTTGGTCATGTAAAAGTCTGTTCAGCATTGAAAACATTTTCGTTCCTCTCTCTACCTCCCAACCATGTTGAATACTCATTTACATATGTATGTCTACTGCTGCTTCATTCAGAGTTGTTTAGTTGTATCTGAGACATCATGGCACACAAAGCCTAAAATATTTTCTTTCAGGCTCTCTACAGAAAAAGTTTGCTAGCTGTTGATCTTAGACTTTACAAAACTTAATATTAACTTAATATTAACAATATCATCTGTTGTTCATTGTGTGAGTGCAGATGTGCTTTCCATAGCTTATGTACTAGATGTAGTGTTGAATTCATGAGAACATCTCCTTCAGTCTTGGCAATATCTCAGTTATTGCCTACTCCCTAAAACCAAATTGAATATTTCTAAAATCCTGGGTCTTTAAATATAAAACTATTTATCATGGGTGAGATGGAAAGTAGAAATTTGAATTACTATCATTTACATATTCAACAAGTATTTGTTGAACACCTAGTATGTGTCAGGTGCTATTATCAACACAGGAGAAACATCATAAACACCAACAAATCCCAGCTCTCTTATACCCTGGTTGGTAAGTAATTTCAGTAGTGTGAATAGGAAGAGACTTTAAGCGGTAACGTGTGTAGAGATATTAAAGCAAAGGATCACATTTTTCCATAGTTCTCATTTAGTTCAAGGTGGAATACTTGCATAGTTCAATGTTCTCCCACAGAATGTTTTGAATCAGCCTTAAATCTTAGACTCAAACAGCTATAATCAGAGAGGTAAAATGAATAGGTTTGCCATACTGGCCTGAGGATAGACCCAGTCTCCTACCACAGTCTACCTGCCCCAAAAGAAGCTATATCAGAAGCTACTCCTCTCTCTCTATCCTAAAAGGACTTACTGTAATTATAGGCTTAAGTTATTTGTTTGCATTTGAGTTAAAAAATTAAAGTAAAATGCAAAGTTCAAAGTTATAAAATTGGGTAAGACTTAAGAAATGTATAACCTTGTATAATCACACTGCAAAACATCACTCCAGAATTTTTCAAGCCCATTTTCAGACAATACCCAGCCTCCATTGACAGCCAGCAATCTGATTTCCGTTACCATAGATGAATTTTAACTGTTCTTATACTTCATGTTGATGGAATTATGCAGTTTGTGTCCTTTTGTGTCACTTTGTTTATCCTTGACATTTTAAAAAAAATTCATGTCCTATGCATCAGCACTTATATTGCATACTAGTGAGAATTATTTTATTACGTGGATATAACACAGTTTTCATTTGCATATTTTTATTGAGCTAAAATTGACATATAACATTGGTAAGTTTGAGGTGTACAATGTGTTGGTTTGATAGATTTATATATCACAATATGATTGCTACAGCAGCATTAGTTAATACCTTTATCATGTCCCATTATTATTTCTATTTTGTGCTAGCAATTAAGATCTAGTCTCTTAGGAACTTTAAAATACAGTAATATTTTGCAGCAAATGTTGAGAAATCATTCTTTTTGATAGCTGAGTAATATTCCATTGTATATATGGACCATGCTAAGCAAAATAAGTCAAGCAGAGAAAGACAATTATCATATGGTTTCATTCATTTATGGAACATAAGAAGTAGGAAGATCAGTAGGAGAAGAAAGGGAGGAAGAAAGGGGAGGGTAAACAGAAGGGGGAATGAACCATGAGAGACTATGGACTCTGGGAAACTGAGGGCTTCAGAGCGGAGGGGGGTGGGGGAATGGGATAAGCTGGTGATGGGTATTAAGAAGGGCATGCATTGCATGGTGCACTGGGTATTATACACAAGTAATGAATAATGGAACTTTACATCAAAAACTAGGGATGTACTGTATGGTGACATAATATAATAAAAAATATTAAATAAATAAAATATGTCTATAGTAAAAAAATAAAAATAAAAAAATAAAATACAGTAATATGAACAATAATCGCTGTGTTGTTAGATCCCTAGAACTTATTTATCTACTACTTGCAAATTAATACTCTTCACAGCATTTCAATTCCTGACCTCTGATAACCAGCATACTACTGTCTCTTTTTACAAATTCAGGTTTTAGATTCTACATATAAGTGATATTTTACAGTATTTGTCTTTCTCTGACTTATCTCACTTCACATAATGCCCTCAGGGCCATTCATGTTGTTGCAAATGGCAGGATTTCCTCCTTACTCAAGGTAGAATGATATTCTATTGCATTTATATACATCACATCTTTACCCTCTCATCCATTGATAAACACTTAGGTTGTTTCCATATTTTGGCTGTTGTGAATAATGCTGCAGTGAATGTGGGTATGCAGATATCAAGATACTGATTTCAGTTTCTTCAGATATATACCAAGGAGTGAGATTGCTAGGCCACATAATTCTATTTTAATTTTTTGAGGATGTACATACTGTTTTCCATAATGGCTGTACCGATTTACATTCCAAACAACAGTGTATAAGTGTTCCCTTTTCTCCACATCTTTGCCAACATTTGTTATCTCTTTTCTTTTTGATAAAAGCCATCCTAACACATATGAAGGGATATCTCATTGGTGGTTTTTATTTGCATTTCCCTGATGATTAGTGAGGAGAATCTTCTCATACATTTTGGCCATTTATATATCTTCTTTGCAAAAATATTTAGTTTCTCTGCCCATTTTTTAATTAGATGATTTTCTTTTTTGATATTGAGTTGTATGAAGTATTTATATATATTGAATATTAGTCCCTTATCATTTGTATGCCTTGTAAATATTTTCTTCCATTCCGTGTATTGCCTTTTCAATGTATTACTTCATTTGGTATGCAGAAATTCTTTAGTTTCATATAGCCCCACTAATTTTAGTTTTTGTTTCCTATACTTTTGGTAACTCACCTAAGAAGTCAATGCCTAGACCAATGTCAAAGATCATTTAACCATGTGTTCTCTTCAAGGAGTTTTATGGTTTTAGGTCTTACTTTAATATCTTTGATCTATTTCAAGTTAGTTTTTGCAAATGGCATAATATAGGAGTCCATTTTCATTCTCCTGATTGAGGATATCCAGTTTTCCCAACACCATTTATTGAAGAGACCATCCTTTCCTCATTATGTGTTCTTGAAACCCTTGTCAAAATTAGTTGATGATATATATAAGGGTTTATGTCTGGGATTTCTATTTTGTTTCACTGATACATGTGCCTGTTTTTATAATACACTTTTGTTTTGACTACTACAACTTTGTAATGTAGTTTGAAATCAGGTGTTATAATGTCTCCAGGTTGGTTCTTTTTCAGGAAGGCTTTCACTATTCAGGGTCTTTTTTAGTTCCAAACAAATTTTAGGATAGATTTTACAATTTTTGTGAAAAATGCCTTTGTGATTTTGGTCAGAATTGCCTTGAATTTGTAGATCACTTTTGGTACTATGGAGATTTTCATCATATTAATTCTTCCAATCCAAGAACACCAGAATATCTTTTCATTTGCTTGCATCTTCTTTAATTTGTTTC
>NW_023250884.1:0-1115 GCF_002007445.2 Ailuropoda melanoleuca
AAAATACCTGTCAGAATGGCTAAAATAAACAACACAAGAAACAAGTGTTGGTGAGGATGCAGAGAAAAGGAGTAACTGCACCCACTACACTGTGGGTGGGATGCAAACTGGTGCAGCCACTCTGGAAAACAGTATGGAGGTTCCTCAAAAAGTCAAAAATAGAACTACCCTACAACTCAGAAATTACACTACTAGGTATTTACCCAAAGAATACAAAAATACTAATTCGAAGAGATACATACATCCCAGTGTTTATTATAGCAGTACTATCAACAATAGCCAAATTATGGAAACAGCCCAAATGTCCATCAACTGAAGAATGGATGAGGAAGATGTGATATGTGTGTGTGTGTGTGTGTGTGTGTGTGTAATGGAATATTATTCAGCCATAAAAAGAATGAAATCTTGCCATTTACAAAGACATGGATGGAGCTACAGAGTATTATGCAAAGTGAAGTAAATCAGAGAAAGACAAATACCATATGATTTCATCCTATGTGAATTTAAGAAACATAACAGATGAACATGGGGGGAAGGCAAATCAGAAAACAGACTTTTTTATTTAAATTTAGTTAATTAACTTGTAATGTATTATTGGTTTCAGAGGTACAGGTCTGTGATTTATCAGTCTTATATAATACCCAGTGCTCATTACATCACATACCTTCCCCAGTGTCCATCACCCAGTTACACCATCCCTCCACCCCTCTCCCCTCCAGCAAACTTTGGTTTGTTTCCTATGATTAAGAGTCTCTTATGGAGGAAAACAAACTCTTAACTGTAGAGAACAAACTGATGGTTACTGGACGAGATGTGGGTGGTGGATGGGTGAAATGGGTGATGGGGATTAGGAGGGCACTTGTAATGGGTACCAGGTGATGTATGGAAGTGTTGAATCACTATACTGTACACCTATAGGTTAACTAACTGAAATTTAAATAAAAACTCTAAAATAAGAATATTAAAGAGACATGAACTCAAAAATAAAAGAAGTACCAACAATATTTTCTGTATATGTATAGTAACTAAAGCGTTGTTGACTTTTCCATTCTAGGCATGCTGCTTGCTGGGTTTCTTCTCAGAAATATCCCTGTCATCAGTGATAACGTACAGAT
>NW_023250885.1:0-1035 GCF_002007445.2 Ailuropoda melanoleuca
GATGTGCTGGATGTTGTCCCTTCTTCGAGCCAGGTGAGAACTCCGCCTCTGATTCACCCTGCGCTTGAGCCAAAAGTAGGCCCTGGTACCCTGGGCATCCACAGAGCTGAGCGCCAACTGAACCACCTCCAGCGCGGCGGGTGGGGTGCTGGCTGTCTGGGGACCCAGCCCTGACTCCACCTGCTGCTGCTCCCGCAGCTGTTCGTCCTGCTGTGCTTGCACCGCCTCCTCGTCTTCCACCGCCACGACCTCCACCACCGCCATGATATCCTCCACCACCAGCAGCAACTCGTCCCCCGGGCCGGCCTGCTCTCTGCCCTGCTGGGCCTCAGCACCCAGCACAGCCTCTGCGCCCATCCCCCGGGCACCTAGGGCCTGCAGCGCCGCCGCCTCCCCCCAGGCGCCTGCCTGGGCTCGTGGTTCTGACTCCTCACGGCCCCCTTCCAGGACCAAGGTGCTCCAGGACGGCAGGGCAGCCCCGCCTTCCCCGGACCCCGCAGCGCTCTCCATGTGGTCCTGGCCCTGAGAGAGCCTGGCCAGCAACAGAGGGAAGGAGCTGGATGTGCGACCACACGGCTCCCGCACGCGGCCGGCAGGTGGAGCTCTGGCGTCCTCCCAGAGGCTGCGGGCTGGTGAACGCATGCGCACATGGCATAGAGGACAGGTTGTGACGCCCGAGGATGACGCTCTATCACGTAGGCGGCCTTGGTGGAACTGAGTCCTGAGCTAGGCCCAGGACAAAGGAGAACCCCGCGTCCATTCTGTAAATGGCCGGTGGGCGTGTCCCTCCAGGGCCCCGCCCCTCGCCCTGCATTGACCACTCAGGGAGCCAGCCTCGGCGCCCCGCCTACTGCGCTCCCAGGACACACCTCCACCTTCACCCCTCCCGCCGCTTCCTCCCAGAGCCCGCTCCGCCTGGTGTTTGAACCCAGGCAATGCCGAGCTGTCCCTCGCCTTCCAGAATAGACTTCTCTAGGACTCAGGACACCGTACACACCCCCGCGAGCTCTGGACCAGTGTGTGTGGAAAGCGTCA
>NW_023250886.1:0-1971 GCF_002007445.2 Ailuropoda melanoleuca
TGCTGGGGAGTGGGCTGGACTCTCAGACCAGCACCCGCAAGAGAGTGGACTGAGACAGTGAGCCTGGGAACACCTGTGTCCAAACTGAAAACAGGAGCTCCCGACCGCACACGTGAACTGGAGTGAAACCGAGAGCTCAGGAGTACAAGCGCGGCCAGACTGAAAACTGGCGCTCCACAGCACAGGCGAACCATACCGAAACAGGGAGCTCGGGAGCTCGGGAGCGCGCATGGGAACCGGGGGCGGCGGGCAGTGTTAGAAGCACAAAGGACAGAGACTTACCGGCCCTGGAAGTGAGGGCTGGCACACAGGCTGTGGGGAGCACATCCCGGGTCGCTGCAGGGTTTTTAGCAGCACCAATTGAAACAGAGTTAAAGTGTCCAGAACATCAGTGGAGGGCGAACTACGATCTCTCAGCTCTGAGACAGAGGCTAGGATACGGCCACTGCTGCTCTGACTCTCAGAAGAGGCACAGAAAACTGCCAGGGAAAGCCACCAGAGAACAAAAGCCTGGAAATACCGGCTCACAGGGTGCCCATCCCCATCCCCCCCTCGCAGGGGACACGGAGACTCTACCCAAACAGGGTTTCCTGAATATCAGTGTGGCAAGCCCCTCACCCAGAAGGCAGGCTGAAAAATCAGGAAGCCGACATCCCTAAGGTCCCTATAAAGCAAGTGCAAACTGCCTGTGACCCGCACCCTTGAGACAGCAAACTGAGACCATGAACCGGGGGTGCGCACTACCAGACTTCTCACGGAGCTCCAGAACTCTGGTGTGCTCACTGGATCCAGACTGAGGCCGGGAGCTCCAGGAGTGCGTGCGGGGCGGCTGGCAGCTGGCGGGGTTAGAAACACAAAGGACAGAGACGCTCAGGCCCTGGAAGTTAGGGCTGGGACGCCGGGTGTGGGGCGCACAGCCCGGGATGCTGCAGGGTTGAGGAACACCAACAGAAACAGAGTTAAAGTGGCCAGAACATCAGTGGAGAACGATCTGCAATCCCTCTGTTCTGAGACAGAGGCTGAGATTCGGCTACTGCTGCTCTGACTCTCAGAAGAGGCACAGCAGACCACCAGGGAAAGCCACCAGAGAACAAAAGCCTGGAAATACCGGCTCACAGGGTGCCCATCCCCATCCCCCCTCACAGGGGACACGGAGACTCTACCCAAACAGGGTTTCTTGAGTATTGGCGCGGCAGGCCCCTCCCCCAGAAGGTAGGCTGAAAAATCAAGAAGCCCACAACCCGGGGCACCTGGGTGGCGCAGTCATTAAGAGCCTGTCTTCGGATTAGGGCGTGATCACAGCATTCTGGAAAGGAGTCCCTCATCGGGCTTCTCGGCTGGGAGCCTGCTTTCTTCCTCTCCCACTCCCCTGCTTGGTTTCCCTTTCTTGCTGATTGTCTGTCTCTCTCTCTCAAATAAATAAATAAAATCCTAAAGAAGAAGTCCACATCCCTAAGACCTCTATAAAACAAGGGCACATGGCCTGGGTCCCAGTCAATAATTTGGGCTCTGGACAACCCCGCAATCTCTCCTCATCAGAATGACGAGAAGGAGAAGTCCCCCCAGCAAAGAAAAGATAATGAGTCTGTGGCCTCTGCCACAGAAATAATAGCTTTGGATGCAGCCAAATTATCAGAGATGGAATTCAGAGCAACAATGGTCAAGATGATGAGTAGACTTGAAAAAAGTATTAACAAAAATGTTACTGAGAATACAGAATCCCTAAGGGCAGAAATGAGAGTGAATCTGGCAGACATTAAAAATTCTATGAGCCAAATGCTGTCAAAACTAGAGGCTCTGATGGCCAGGGTCACCGAGGCAGAGGAACGCATTAACGAATTGGAGGATGGGTTAGTAGAAGAAAAAATGAAAATAGAAGCTGGCCTTAAAAAAATCTACACCCACGAATGTAGATTACGGGAGATTACTGACTCAATGAAACGATCCAATGTCAGAATCATCAGCATCCCC
>NW_023250887.1:0-1795 GCF_002007445.2 Ailuropoda melanoleuca
CAAGAGATGCCATTTACAGTTCATGGAAAAAGCACCAGAATCTTAAGAATCACCTGAAGTAAGAAGGGTAATCAGCATGAGAATTACAGTAAACATGCATACATAGTACATATTGTGAGAAGGTGGGAGGCAGATGATGCCAAAAAGAGCTATCCTGTCTTTTCTATCTGGTTGTTAAAAGCAATTAACTAAATTTGGAAAATCAAGAATTATCTTGAAATATAGCTCAGAAGAAATGCATTGCCTCAGGCTCGCTAATGAGCTGAACCTGTGTGTGTGGGTGTGTGTGTGTGTGTGTGTGTGTGTGTGTNGATTAATGTTTTGTGGATGGATTACTCTTTTCGTAGATGTGTTACTTTTTGCCAAAATAATTTAGTGGCACCTGGGTGGCGTAGGGGTTATGAGCCTTAGTCTTGGTTTGGGCTCAGGTCATGATCTCAGGGTCCTGAGAGCAAGCCTCTGTGGGGTTTGGAGCTCAGTGCAGAGTCAGTTTAAAACTCTCTTCCTCTTCCCTAGTCCCTCCACTTCCCCCTATCTCTCCCTTCCCCACCCCATGCCAGGGTTCTGTGATCTCTCTCTCATATAAATAAATCCTTTAAAAAATAATAATAATTTAAATTGAGTAAATTAATTGATTAAAAAAACTTTATTACTCTTCCCTTGCATTAACTTAATAGGATAGGAGCTAATTCTATTAAAATGTTAATACACACTAGTGAAAAATAGTTCTGTACTCTCAGTATGGCATCTACTACTGAAATTTATTTTTTCAGTAATCTTAATGCTATAAAGTGGATCTGAATTTCTAAACTGAAAAACACACATATTAGCCTGTAATTAAGCATAAAATTTTCATATGAGAACATGAACACTAAATTTAAAAACTAACAACTGCAAAAAAATCTGGCTTTTGGGGGCCAGAAATGCCAGGAGATAGGCTTTGTGTTGTTATATGATAGGGCGTTGGCACCATCTAGTGGAGAGAAAGTATGTCTGCTTAAATTTTAAAAGTCAAAGCTATACTGTAGAATTATTTATTAAAAGTTTCCTAACATAAATATGCTAAAAGTTTGCTAAAACTTCAAAGAAAAATAACTGTGTATGAAAACCCACACAGGTATTATTTACTACAGAAAAATATAGCTTTAATGGAGCTTCTATGAAATGTAAAACGTTTTCGTAATGAATATGTTCCATGATGGAATCCAGCTCAGTTATTTGCCCCTTGCCTTTTAAAAAGAAACTCTAGGATGGAATGTTAAACCATTGTAATAAAACCAAGTGAAGAAAGGAGTGTAGCAATAAAAATAAATATGTGTGGTGATGAGTATCTTTGAATTTGCCATTATTATTTTTTTTAATTTAACTTCAATTAGCCAACATACAGTACATCATTAGTTTCAGATGTAGTGTTCAGTGATTCGTTAGTTGCATATAACAACCAGTGCTCATCACATCACGTGCCCTCCTCAATACCCATCACCCAGTTACACCATTCCCCCACCTACCTCCCCTTCTGTAACCCTCAATTGTTTCCCAGAGTCCAGAGTCTCTCATGGTTTGTCTCCCTCTCTGGGTCCTTCCTATTCAGTTTTCCCTCCCTTCCCCTATCATCCTCTGTGATATTCCTTATATTCCACATATTAGTGAAACCATATGATAATTGTCTTTCTCTGATTGATTTATTTCACTTAGTGTAATACCCTCCAGTTCCATCCAGGTCTATGTAAATGGTGGGTATTCATCCTTTCTGATGGCTGAGTAATATTCCATTGTATATATAAACCACATCTTC
>NW_023250888.1:0-193 GCF_002007445.2 Ailuropoda melanoleuca
GGGTTTTGGCCGAATTGTCTTTCTCAGTGCTGTGTTCGTCATGTTTCACTCACGGTACCAAAGCCCCTTCATTCCTGTTCCACTTTCCATAAGGCCGTCGTGACTTCAAGTGCTTTCCCCGCACACTTTGTTTCTTGGTTCTAAGGGCTGGATCCTCCCCAGGCCCCTACACAGAATGTGGAATCGGGGTCCC
>NW_023250888.1:405-725 GCF_002007445.2 Ailuropoda melanoleuca
GACCACTTTCCCTCATGTTTCCCCATTCACGAAGGGTGATGATAGTGCTAAGACGGTCCCTGTACGGTGTTGTTTCTGACGGACGTGTTTTGGGCTTTTCGTTTCATTGCCGCCAGCAGTTTTGACAGGATTTCCCCAGGGAGCAAGCATTTCGTTGGAAGCGGGTTTTGGCCGAATTGTCTTTCTCAGTACTGTGTTCGTCTTCTTTCACTCACGGCACCAAAGCACCTTGATTCCTGTTCCACCTTTCATAAAGCCGCCGTGACTTCAAGGGCTTTCCCCTCACACTTTGTTTCTTGGTTCTAAGGGCTGGATCCTCC
>NW_023250889.1:0-3746 GCF_002007445.2 Ailuropoda melanoleuca
GGGTTGGTGAACGTCTGCAATGAGAGGCTGAGAAGATCCATCTTCCTAGCTGTCTCCCTGGGGGGGCTAGCTGTCGAAACCTGACACACCCCTTGGAGACAGATGCACCCCTCAGCAGAGCCATCCCAGAGCTAGAAAAGCTCACACCCCCAGCTGGATGCAGGAGTCTACCCGTGTCCCCACCAGCTGCCCTCACCTCCGATGCCAGGCCGGAAATTGCGAGCATAGCCCTCCATCAAGCCATCCAGGTTGGGGAGCCAGGATATCTCCAGGTTGGAGCCAACATAGTCCCCAATATCGTTCATTGCTCTGGAAACAAAGGCCCACTGGTCACAGGTTGGGTGCCCGGGATGGAACCCAGGTCTCTTCCTGGGCACCTAAGCCAGGGGTGGGTGGGGAAGACCACTGTGAGAGCCCCTCCAGGCTGGACGTGGCCAGTCCAGGAACTCCTGCCAAAAACAGGGAGGCCCAGGGAGAAGCAGGGCCCCGGACTCTTCCACCTAACCCACCAGCCTCTTTGTGCTCGGCTGCCTCCCACCCACGTGCCCTTGAGCGAGCCTACGGGGTCAGGCAGAGCCCCCAGCCTCCCTCCACAACCGGTCTGAGGAGGATGGCCAGTCCCAGAGTCCCCACCCCTAGGGACTCTCAATGAATAGCCTCAGAGGACCCTGCCAAGGGCACACAGCCTCCCTTTCAGCCTCTGAGGGTCAAGTGTTCTGCAAGAGGTGACTTGAGAGAAGAGATGTGTGACCAGGAAGCTGAGGGCCAGGGAGAGGGGTGGATGGTGAGGTCCCAAAGCTGACCCAGGGCAAGGCGAAGGGCCCATGGGGACGCTCTAACCCACCTCCTGCTCTCTGTCCCTTTCCAGGCGGGCCCAGGCCTGGCCCCAGAGATCCCCAATTTGTCCTGTGCTTCTGAGGCTTAGCCCGACCCCAGAGCAGCTGGAGCCCACGCCAACGTTGCAAGCAAGTCCCACTGGCAGCCTGTGCTGGTCATGTGCGTCCCTGGCAGGGCCACACTGTATGGCTGAACACACCAGACTGTCAAAGGCTCCAGCAGCTCCACCCACCCACCCCCGCTCGTGCTTACCTGTCCGCGGGTTAACAGTGCCGCCCAAAATTCATGTCCACCCAGAACCTCAGAATGCGACCTTACTTGGAGATTGGGCTATAATTAGTTAAGGGGATATCATGCTTGATTAGGGTGGCCCTAAACCCAATGAGTGGTGTCCTTAGAAGAAGAGAAAGCAGTCCAGGGCAGGGGTAGGGCAGGTGATTTGGTGACGAAGTGTAAGAAGGACTAAACGAAGTCCTGGCCCCAAGTAAAGCCCAATTAAAAACACAAATAGAGGTCATCCTGAAGATCGGATGTAAAGGGACTCGAATTAGGTTTTATTTTTGGCCTGGCCCAGCTGCCATCTTGCTGCAGCGCTATCCTGCCAGGAACAAGGCTGTCAAGAGACACCATCCTTCCCTGGCCTCAGGGTGGTGGCACAGGCAGGCGCACCTTTCCTCGGCTGGGTCCCATGCCCACTCGCAAGCGTGAAGGCAAGACCATGGGTTAGCCCCGGGCCATGAAGCTCGCCTTGAACTGGAAGGATGCCAGTGGACTTCTTAGCCTTTGCCATCCCTGAGGGGTGCGAAGGGGACGGGCTTCCGGCCCCACCTCACTTCTCACCTAGGACAGGGGCTGCTCGTTTTTCCAGCTGTGAAGAGATGTCCAGGGCCATCCAAGGACGACACCCTGCATGCTAGCCTGGGTTGTGGAGGGCCTTGCTTCCCTCCTATGCATCAGGTAGACAGCGAAAGGGGTGACGGGGCCCACATTCCATGTGGGGGGAGCTCAGCATGGGGTAAGCTGGTGGGGACTCTGACCAGCACCTTGGGAGAGAGGCTCTGCTTCATGTGATGGCCTTGGAAGCCAGTGATGGCCTGGGGTGGGGGCTCCCTTTGTGTAGACAGACAGGGAAGCTCAGAGACATGCGTCCAGACTCCTGGGATGAAGCAGGCACCATGAAAACACTGGCAGCTTGCACCCAGCTGTCGGGCACCCTCAGGCCTCCCTCCCTCGACTGACCCCTTGAGAAACAAGCCCGCCCCTGTCACTCGTCTGTGCCCCTGGGGACAGAAAGGAAGGCGGGTGTAGCTGAGCAAGGCAGCGGGGTCCTGTTCCCTCCGAGGATCCTTCCACCGTGCACACACAAACCCACAGTCCCTGACAGCTTTGCTGTCAGAGCAGCACCAGCTCAGTTACCAAGGCGAAGAGCAACACCGCACAGTCGCACGGTGAGCTGGCAAGGCGGGAGCTACAGGCATAGCTTCTCCAGGGAGACGGAGGTGCCAGCAGCCTCGAGGGGGCCAGCCGCCAGGGTGTGCGGCCAGCAAGCTCAGGCACCCACTGCGTGAGTGGGTCTGCAGGCTCGGGGAAGGCACAGCTTTGACCCGACCCACCAACACTGCACAACACTTTCCCTCTTCTCCCTGCCAGGAAGCCTAGGATCTGACCTGTGCAGCGGCGGCCAAAGCAGGCGCCTCCTGTCCTCCTGCACCACTCCAGGTGTGAGGACCAAGACCGAAGGAAGGAAGCGTGCTGTCCTCCTGGCTTCTGGAGCGGAGGGACACAGACGCTGCTGGGAGAGGAGGCCCCAGACTGACAGCACGGTGCTGTCTGAAGGTCACCCACCAAGGCCCACAAAGCCCAGAGGCTCTCCCCACCGCTGGCCGGGGCTGCAGCCGGCCAGCCTCCCTGCACAGGCAAACAACACATCCGTTACCCAAACCCCAAGCCAGATGTGGGTCAGAGTTCAGAATGTTTCAGTTTTTAGAAAGGCGATATAGTGCACATATGGACTTGGGGTGCGGCAGGGTGGCAGTTCTGGAGAATTTCCCAGCAGGAAAGTACAAGCAGGATGGATGAGGCTCATGTAAGAGCAGAACAGGCTTTGCCACCAAATGAGCTTTGGTGTCAAACTTGGGCTAAGACTTTGGGGTTCAGAGCATCTGGGACTTCAGAATCACAGCTATGAGGCTGTGCTGGGTCCAGAGCTGATCGCAGACCTCTAGGGCATACGTCCGTGGCCACGCCTCAGTGCTTTGCCCTTCCTGTTACCTTGAGGTAGGAAGAGGGAAAAGGGCCATGGAGCTCTATAAAAGCACAAAGCCTTCCCGAGGATAGGGGTCGCATCAACGCTGCCAGTGCTCTTGGGCACAATGGCCACACTATGGCCAGACCCAGAGCTTCCTAGCTCTGCCCCCACCCACTAAAAAGGAAAGTCTGGGGAAAAGGGCCATGGAGCTCTATAAAAGCACAAAGCCTTCCCGAGGATAGGGGTCGCATCAACGCTGCCAGTGCTCTTGGGCACAATGGCCACACTATGGCCAGACCCAGAGCTTCCTAGCTCTGCCCCCACCCACTAAAAAGGAAAGTCTGACCACATCTTCCCCCCACCTCCCTGATATGTGCTGCCTGAGTGCCTACAGCCCAAACACAGGCTGATGCTCAACCTTTCCCAGTTTCTAAGGGTCCAGAAGTCGGAATGCTGAGGGGGGGAGGGGGGGAGCTGTCCTTGTGCTGGTTTTCTGCAACTCTTGCACCAAGATGATGTTCAAAAAGGCCCCACACAACTCCCAAGGAAGGTGGCCAGGATAAGTGCATGGGATGCCAGGCTACCTGGAGCCCATCTCAAGTCCCCAGAGAAGACAAGCCAGCAGGGACCCTACTGGTCCCTGAAGCCAAAGGGAGGAAGC
>NW_023250890.1:0-612 GCF_002007445.2 Ailuropoda melanoleuca
ACTCCCAAACTATTAGAATTTATAGAGCAATTCAGTAATGTGGCGGGATACAAAATCAATGCTCAGAAATCTGTTGCAATTCTATACACGAATAATGAGACCAAAGAAGAGAAATTAGGGAATCCATCCCATTTACAATAGCACCAAAAACCATACGTTACCTTGGAATTAACTTAACCAGAGACGTAAAGGATCTATNACCAGAGACGTAAAGGACCTATATGCTAGAAACTATAGATCACTTTTGAAAGATATTGAGGAAGACATAAAAAGATGGAAAAATATTCCATGCTCATGGATCAGAAGAATTAACATAGTTAAAATGTCCATGATACCCAGAGCAATCTACACTTTCAATGCTTTCCCGATCAAAATACCGATGACAGTTTTCAAGGAACTGGAACAAATAGTCCTTAAATTTGTATGGAACCAGAAAAGGCCCCGAATCACCAAGGAACTGTTGAAAATGAAAAACAAAGCTGGGGGCATCACAATGCCGGATTTTGAGCTGTACAACCAAGCTGTGATCACAAAGACAGCATGGTACTGGCACAAAAACAGACACATAGACCGATGGAACAGAATAGAGAACCCAGAAATGGACCCTCAGCT
>NW_023250890.1:939-1160 GCF_002007445.2 Ailuropoda melanoleuca
CAAAATCAAAAGCTTCTGCACAGCCAAGGAAACAGTCAAAAAAACTAAGAGGCAGCCCACAGAATGGGAGAATATATTTGCAAATGATGCTACAGACTGGTATCTAAGATCTACATATATATTTGCAAATGATGCTACAGACTGGTATCTAAGATCTACAAAGAACTTCTCAAACTCAATACAGGAGAAACAAATAAACAAATCATAAAATGGGCAGAAGA
>NW_023250891.1:0-1668 GCF_002007445.2 Ailuropoda melanoleuca
ATTGAATTTGAAGT
The DNA here is from genome assembly GCF_002007445.2 of Ailuropoda melanoleuca. NCBI lineage: Eukaryota > Metazoa > Chordata > Mammalia > Carnivora > Ursidae > Ailuropoda > Ailuropoda melanoleuca. The sequence continues at coordinate 15 of NW_023250891.1, forward strand.
AAACATATTATCCATTGAGAAAAGAAACATACATTGAATCCAGAGACAAATGGCACCCGTGAAGATGGGGGAGATTGCAGCTAAATAAAGAATGCTCTAGGATGGCATATGTGGCATAAATTTTATTTTACAGAAGAAGACTCTTTTCATGCATCTGATGTGATCACATTGCTGCTCATCCTATTGGGTTAATTCTTTTGGCATTGTGTATTATTGACTGCACTGAAATCATTCCAGATTTAAGGTTGCCAGTTAAAGAAATGAGTGATGTAATCTATGTAAGAGTTGGTCAAGTTTGGAAATACAAGATTTTAACTGGAGTTTGAGTGAGCATAGCTGCACTGTTTACAATAGAAAATGGTTTAGGAGCTAGTTCATAAATGTGTNTGGGTTAGGAGCTAGTTCCATAAATGTGCTCTCTGGATGGGAAGGAAATGAGGGTCTTTGTAAGAGATAGGGTTCAGTCATATTAGGATAGGCTTTAGATGGGCTCACGTGAAGTTCAATGACTAAAGCTAGCATGTAGGAGTCCAAATCATCAATAGTGATTGTAGAAAACAAGCATCTCCTATTTCTCTCCTGGATTTGAAGTGGGAGCTATTTTGCCAATGAGCACAAAGTGGTTAAATGTTTCCCAGGATAAACATATTGCTGCTTATGCAGTGTTTTTCCATCTACGCTGCTGTCATTTCTAATTAAATGACTTCTTGCCGAGATTTTATTCAAAACTATAAGATGAAATTTACAATGATAGTCAAATAGTAATGACTAAATCTATCTGTGTATGGAAACAATATTATCTGAATGTAAATGATATCTTCTGGAAATAATTCAGGCATTCGTTGGAATAGTGATGTGTTATGATCATTTTTAACACAATTTTTGCCCCATTGTACTGCTGTGTTTAACTACAGCATTTTTTTTTTAATTCTTTGCTTCCCACTAACTTTCCAGTGCAGTAATAATTACATCTGTGTTAGCAAATGAGGATGTTTTGTGAAAATCAATTAATGCTTTGAAACTTTTGGGAACATATCACTGAGAAATCCAAGGATGACAGGTGTGTGGATAAAAATGATATCATCATAACTATGCTGATTTTAATGGCAATAGTGATGATTAAGATGGTAAAAAAAAAAAAAAGGTCACATACTGTTCACTGGTCACTCATGAAACTCACATTTGACATATCCAGAATAATTATCCCATTCAGTCTTCTAATGACTATTGGTATTTTTCAGATTTGTTTATGTATAATCGACAAAAATTGTACACATTTAAGGTGCACAACTTCATTTCAGATACTTACACTTTAAAATAATCACTACAATCAAACTTAGTATATCCACAAACTCATTAAGCATTTTATTTCTTTGCTTGTGAGAATACTACCAACTGGTGAGATCCACACTAAAAGAAAATTTCAAATATACAAGGTTGTTAACTATAAACTGCTGTACAATAGATCTTATGGAACATCTTTACTGGAAACTGTAGCATTTATCCCACATCTTCCCATTTCTCCCTCTCTTTAGTCACTGACAACCGCCATTCTACTCCATATATCTGTGCCTGGCTTATTTCACTTAGCTTAATGTGCTCCTGGTTGATCCATGTTGCTGTTGTTTCAATGAACTATATATATATATATATA
>NW_023250892.1:0-179 GCF_002007445.2 Ailuropoda melanoleuca
TCCTGCCCTTGCCCTTGCCTTTGAAATTCTAGACCTGTGCCAGAGCACTGTTGTAGGAACAGCGCTCTGGAGGCAAAAGGCATAGCTCTTGGGGCGCCTGGGTGGCACAGCGGTTAAGCGTCTGCCTTCGGCTCAGGGCGTGATCCCGGCGTTATGGGATCGAGCCCCACATCAGGCTC
>NW_023250892.1:501-3934 GCF_002007445.2 Ailuropoda melanoleuca
GTGCCCTGGAGCACCTTTACAACACCGCTGTCAGAGGACAGGAGTCTTCGTAGAGAATTTGTTGTATAATAGGATGTGGTCTGTCCGCATCTGGGTTAAGACTGGGTCAGTGTTACCTGGGAGTAGTGTAGAGAGTTTTTAAGGTAAATAAAGGAATATAAAAACAGGTCAGAATATGCTTAGACAGTATCTACAGGGCTTTTTTGATACTTTTTAAAAGTCCCTCAAATTAAAGAATGTTTGTTTCCTTGAGAAAGAATGTCCACTGACTTCCCGCTTTGTAGTTTTTCCTGTGTGTCTTTGCATATGCCATTCTGTCCGGTGAAATGTTGCCCCTTTCAAACCATTTTATTTAAAATATACGTAATGTCTTTTTCCATTCCTTGTACATGCAAAATACTGTATGGTATAAGGTAGCGTCATCATGATTTCAAAACCTAGTTTGAAACTAGCTCCCTTCATGGCCTTGCTTGGATAAACCCCCTTTGTGTGCCGAACCTTGCCGCAGATACTGGGTATAAATCAGTGCCCTGTAAGAGCACTGTCCCAGAGAACTCTGCATGGTGACGGGCTTGTTTATCTTCATCATCCAATCCAGTACTATAGCCGCTAGGTGCATGTGGCCATTAAGTCCTTGACATGTGGCAAGTGCCACTGAGGAATGGAGTCTATCATTGTATTTAATTTGAATTCATTTGAATGTAACTAGCCATGTGAGGCTAAGGGCTGCCATATTGGACAGCACTGCTTGATATGATCATTTGAATAGAGAGAGTGGCCAGAACCTTAGAGCCTACATGGGAGGCTCTTTGAGGGGTGTGTAGGGATTTTGGACTGGACTTTTAGATGGAGCACAGGATGATGGTGCTCTGGGGGGAAGAGCTAAGGAGAAACTGAGACTTGAAGGAAACCATGAATATAAAAATATGGAGGTTGATTTGCTCATGATGTGAGATGCCTGGGCATTCAACCAGGAAAGAGACGAAGAATATGGGAGATCAGGGCAGCCCACAGGGACAGTGGTCAGAGGAGCGGCAACTCAGAGAGCTTCTCTGGGGGTCCAAGCTGACACTGGCAGAGAGCAGTGCCAGCCATGAGGACATGGGCTCATAAAGAAACCCCTCTGTTGCTTGGACGTGGGCTCTTGGGAATTGCCCCCAGCCGTGGAGTTGGGAATGAATGTTGGGGTTCTGGCAGGGAGGAGGAGGGATGGGGTAAGTCTTAGCAATTGGAGCTTCAGGGGCAGCCAGAGTATTGGAATCCTGGATATTTGAAGGGTGGATCTGTGAACTCCAAGGAGGGACAACGGAGGAGGTCTGGTAGGCTGTAGGGAGGAGGCTCAGTTTGGAGCAGGGGCAGGGGAACTGGGCCACCCTTCTGCATTTCCACCTCTTTGTTTTTGCATGAATACGTCTGGCTTTATAGGTAGGGGTATTCCTGAAATGCTGAGTTGAATGATAAAAGAAAGTCAACGTAGAGTTAAATGCACTTGGGGGAGGCTTGCTACATACAAGAACTCTGAAAAATTCTCTTTTGCTTGCAGATGATTGCCTCCTCACATGGTTTGTGTAGGTGCTCTCTGCTCCACGCATGATCTCCAGACGCTCTCCTGTGCTCTTTAAGGGTGTTCCATGCATCACTGACTAGGGAGTGAAATCTTATGAGCAAGGAGCATAGGTGCCTTTTTTTTCTTTTTGGGGAGAGGGTTGGAGGGTACTGTTTCTTGATAGAATTCTTAAATGTGAGAGTCTTAGTCCATTCTTAGCACCACAGACTGGGGGGCTTACAAACAACAGACACTTATTTCTGGAGCTGGGAAGTCCAAGATCAAGGCACCAGCAGGTCTGGTGTCTGGTGAGGACCTGCTTTCTGGTTCATCGATGGAACCTACTCACTTGCCGTGTTGGCATGGGGCGAGGGAATGTTCTAGGGTCTCTGCTCATGACCTGTTCACCTCTCAAAGTCCCTGCCTCCCAACACTATCACCTTTGGGGGTTGGGATGTCAACATCCAAATTGGGGCGGGGGGAGCGCAGACATTCAGACCAGAACAGTGAAGGTACTCGATAAGTATTGATTGACAGAGTGACTTAATTTTATGAAGCGTCCTGTAGTTTTGCAAATGTGAACATTTGTTTTGTCTTTCCAAACAGTAGTGGCAAATAACCTACATGTTGTGTTTTGAGTACTTCTTGGGTGCCTTGTGCCATGCTAAGTGCCGTATATGGCTTGTGTCACATAAACCCGGACAGCCTCCTGAGGAAAGCGTTATCCTCGTTTTATAGATGGGACTTCTGAGGCTCAGAGAGCCTAAGTACCGTCTTCAGGCTGTAGCTGCCAATTAAAATGTTGGAAATACTCGATTTCTCCCTCCACTAATTTCTCCCCCAAGTTCTAGAGAAAGATCAGGACAGGCAGAAATTTGCAGGTGGTTGAGTTGGGGTTCCCCGAAGCCTCACTCCACAGTCCTTATTTCTCCTGCCACCTGTGGATTCGTGGACTGGATGCGCAGGAGGGAAAGGAAGCAGAGTGATGGCTCACCACTTCTTAGGTTGGAGAGCCACAGAATGGAGTGGATTAGGGACCCAGCTGCTGGCTTTGGGTAAGGGAAGATGTGGGGCGTGCAGGAGAGACCCCTCCCACCATGAGACTGGGGCTGTGCACAAAGTGGAGATGGCAAGTTAGCTGGTGTTCCTGCTAGACCACATGCCTCTAGGAAATTGCAGTCTTAAAAATAACATCATACACGTAGCGGCCTTTTCTCCCTTCAACAATTTTTCCTTAGATTTTTTAGAGACAACAACAGGCACAGGGCATGTCAAGGTATCGGAGATAAAATTTGTAAACTTAATCATGTTGCCTTGCAAAGGGAAGCCTTGGCTTCAACTTTGAAACTTGGATCATGTAAGCCAGAGTTGGGCAGTGCATATTTCTAGAATTTGGTCTTCGACTAGAATACTATAAATACTCCCGAGTATGTAGCACATACTACTTCTGTGGGGCCAGGCAGCACTCTTCCAACAACGATGATCCAGAAGTTACAGGACCACTGTCCTCCTGTGCGTGTGGGAAAAGTGTCACATTTTACTGGGACCTTGTCTGAAATCACTCTGTAGCCTAAACGTGCTACGCCAATAGAAAGGGGTTATTTATGATCATTTTAGCTGACTACAAGGCTGCGGACACCTCTTTCTCACTGAAGGGAAATGCCCTCTAGGCACACTAGTGTGTCGCCCTAGCCTGGTACCTGGAGAGCAAGGAGCTAACTGTTAGCGTGCCATCTGTGATGGGGGTTGGCTTTGGGCAGCATTACCCACCAGCCGGGGCCACACAGTGCTCCCAGCTGGGGAGAAGTTCGATGCGGAGGAGATCAGTCGGAAAACGAGAAGGCCTGCAGTGGTGCCGGCTCAGCCTGGGTCCGGCGGGGACTCAGA
>NW_023250893.1:0-1893 GCF_002007445.2 Ailuropoda melanoleuca
ACATTCCTTCCCCAAAGGACACCCTGAACTGGGAGACCTCCCTGCCCCTTTCTCCCCCAGCCCAGACCCTCACAACCCCTCAGCAGCTTTCTCTCTCTGTTCCTTTACCTGTTCTGGTTGTTTCTGGAAGTGGAATCACGAAATGCCCACCTATTTTCAAAGGGGACTCCTTTCTTTCTGTGTTTATTTGACATAGAATTTCCCGTATTCGATATTGAAATCCCCGGTGGATTACAGATCAGATGTAATCAGAGAGGCCCCTTTAGTAAATATGGGCACAATCTTGGGGCCGATGCCCCTGTTCCTGCTGGGACACCACAGCCTGACCCCAGACAGGACACAGCTGGTTCCACCTGTGACCCACACAGACACCAGGGAAATNCCCACACAGACACCAGGGAAATGCAGAAAGCTGGAAGACACCACAAAGGGCAAAAGCCTTGCTCACGACCCAAGGCCAGAGAAAGGTTCCCCTGCCTCTGGTCCAAACTGTGACACAAGTCACTGGGTTCCCCAGGGACAGAGACCAAACACATGCAAGTCCAAGGGGGAGGATATGCATGTGGGTGTATGTGTCAGAGATGTGGGAGCTCCCAGGAAGGACTCCGGCACGGGAAACCACACGGAAGCAGTCCCCAGTCTGGTCTGGGGACCAGCAGCCCTGGGGAGAATGTGAGGACACAGAGGTCCCCCGCAGATCCCCTAGAGAGAAGGGTGACGGGCACCCCTGTCCGGGAGCACGGTTAGCTGCACCCATCCCAGGCCGCAGGTGCACCCATCACATAGCACGCTCGTCCTCGGACTCACCCCTGGAAACTCTGGCTCAGTTTTTCACAGATGTATCTTCAGGAGGGTTCAGCACAGCAGTGGTGGAGAGAGCAGGGAACGGAACAACGCTAATGCCCAAGGAGATGGATGGCATCCAGGCTCCCACTCCTTGTGATAGAATGCCCTGTAGCTACTGTCACTGTGTCATCCGGGGCACAGGATCTGGGAAGCCCCTCCTGAGACCCCTCCTGCCACCCTGCTCCTGGGAACACTCAGAATTGTTTGAGGAGGAGGTGGAGAGGATCCAGGATACAGCAGGGCCAAGGAGAAGGAAGGTCAGCACTGGGAGGACTGTTGGACGTGCCCTGAGCCACCATCCAGGGCCTGGGCTGTGATGCCTTTGGACCTCACCCCAAATAATGACTCCTGATGGATGGACCCTACTTCTGTGGTTTCACTCCCTCCCTCCCTACATCATTTATTCACTCCCTAATTCATTCCCTAACTCCAACCCTACCATCTTCCCTCCCCTTCCTCTCTCTTCCCCCCTTCCTCCNCCCCCTTCCTCCCTCCTTCAGCAGAGGATCTGGGGTCCCTGCTGTGAGCACTGGGGCTTCATCAGTGAGCACCCCCCAACCCACGTGGTCCCTGCGCACATGGCCCTCACGTCCACTGTGGGAGGTGACAGGGGCAGTCCTCAGGGTTTGCAGAGGTGATGAGCACCAGGAATCTGCTTCTGAAAACAGAGGCTGGTTGCACAAAGAAAAGAATGGGGAGACCCGGGCGCCTGGGATGGCTCAGTTGGTTAAGCAACTGCCTTTGGCTCGGGTCATGATCCTGGGGTCCCAGGATGGACTCCCTGCTCTGCCCCCTTCTCGTGTTCTCTCTCTCAAATAAATAAACAAAATCTTNAATCTGCTCCTGAAACCAGAGGCCAGTTGCACAAAGAATGGAGAGACCCACGCTCAGCACATCCTCTAGAAAAATCCATCCTGAAAAGTGATGAGAAGTACATCCTCGACTTGACGCGATGTGAGTTCTCACGGCCCATGCACACCGATCCCTGGAGGCAGCAAAGAGTAAGTCATCCAGTGCTGAGTGGGGGTTTGTGACACAACTTTCCTG
>NW_023250894.1:0-1248 GCF_002007445.2 Ailuropoda melanoleuca
CCTTTCTTTATCCCTTTCTTCCCCTACCGATCTTCCTAGTTCTTATGTTCCATAGATGAAAGAAACCATATCAAATGAATTTTTTAAAAAATTCTGTGATCCTTTCTTTTGTGTGATTTAGTGTGCTGTTTTATCCTCCAGGAATTTTTCCAGTTTGGTTATTCTATTCTTCAACTACNCTACATGATTTCTGCTTGGTATTCTTTAGAGGTTTCTGTCTCTTGTTTGATATTCTCACTGTTTTCATGTACTGTTCTCTGACTACAGTGAACCTTATTATGACAGCTATTTTGAATTCTATGTCATGTAAATGATATATTTCCATTTCATTAGGGACAGTTTGTGGAGATCTATGTTGTTCTTTTGGGGAACTATTTAGACCCTCTGGTCTTGTATCTGCACATTAGACAAAATGTCTACCTGTCCTAATCTTCATGGACTAGCCTTGTACTAGAGAAGACCCACACAATAAGTCTAGCCAGATGGTGGAAACCTCTTACTTTTCTTGTCATTCCTTCCATTTTGCTTGTTCTTTTTGCTCCATTGCTTCTGGAGTATGTCAGGCCCCATCAGAACCCTAAAATAAAACAAGAAACACTGAAGCCAATTCCTCAGGCAGCTCTGTAATAAGGTGGGTCATTGGATACATGATTGGAGGGAAAGAGTTTTCTAGGTAGCTCTGCGCTGAGTCAGTGGTATGTGTGTGTGTGTGTGTGTGTGTGTGTGTGTGTGTTAGGTAGGTGGCTATTGTGAGTTCCAACCCAAACTGCTGTCTCTGTTCCACCTTACCCTGTGCAGCTAAACTATGCTATGTTCCATGTCCCCTTGCCTTTCTGAGACATACTGTACAAAAGCTAGTCTTATGGGTAGCTCCTAAAAAACTTCAGGCTTTGGATGTATGGTACACCTCTTTCCTTTCCCAGGGAGTAGCTAGGGACTGGGGGATTTTGTCCCAACCACATGTGCTATGGCAAGATAGGTATTATGACAAGAGGGTATCTTGAATTTCCCTAACAGCTTCAATATGTCTGGTTTCATGCATGCGCTGGGTGCAGGGCCTTCTTAGCCAGTTTGTAGATTTCTTACAAAGGGAATCTGTACGTAAATTGTTTTTAAATCAGTGTGTCATGTAGAAAAGTAGAGATTAAGGCTTCCTCTTCTACCATTTTGCAGAATGGGAAATGGGTCTTGGCTCTTTCTTGAGGGGAGTTATAATCCCTACAGTGAAGGGAAAACTTGATCAAATTA
>NW_023250895.1:0-168 GCF_002007445.2 Ailuropoda melanoleuca
TGTGATGCCCCCAGCTTTGTTTTTCCTTTTCAACAGTTCCTTGGCAATTCGGGGCCTTTTCTGGTTCCATATAAATTTAAGGACAATTTGTTCCAGTTCTTTGAAAAATGTCCTCAGTATTTTGATCAGGATAGCATTGAAAGTGTAGATTGCTCTGGGTAGCATGGA
>NW_023250895.1:391-561 GCF_002007445.2 Ailuropoda melanoleuca
TCGTGTATAGAAATGCAACTGATTTCTGGGCATTGATTTTGTATCCCACCACATTACTGAATTGCTCTATAACTTCTAATATTTTGGGAGTGGATTCTATTGGGTTTTCCATATAGAGTATCATGTCATCAGCGAAGAGAGACATTTTGACTTCTTCTTTGCCGATTTGG
>NW_023250896.1:0-377 GCF_002007445.2 Ailuropoda melanoleuca
TCTCACCTCAAGAAGCTGGAACAGCAACAGAGGGACAGGCCTAATCCACTCATGAGGAAGAAGTTGACCAAGATTAGAGCAGAAATCAATGAATTAGAAACCAGAAGTACAGTAGAACAGATCAACACGACTAGAAGCTGGTTCTTCAAGAGAATCAATAAAATTGGCAGACCACTGGCAAGACTTATCCAAAAGAAAAGAGAAAGGACTGAAATTAATGACATTATGCATGAAAAAGGAGAGATCATGACCGACACCAATGAAATTGGAAGGATTATGAGAAACTTTTATCAACAGCTATATGCCAATAAATTAAGCAATCTGGAAGAGATGGAGGCCTTCCTGGAAACCTATAAACTACCAAGACTGAAACAGGA
>NW_023250896.1:621-946 GCF_002007445.2 Ailuropoda melanoleuca
TTCCAAATAACTAAACTCCAGGCCTGGATGGTTTTCCTGGTGAATTCTACCAAACATTCAAAGAGGAAATAATACCTATTCTCCTAAAGCTATTTCAAAAAATAGAAACGGAAGGAAAGCTANCTACCAAACTCATTCTATGAGGCCAATATTACCTTGATCCCCAAACCAGGCAAAGACCCCATCAAAAAGGAGAATTACAGATCGATTTCCTTAATGAATATGGACGCCAAAATCCTCAACAAGATCCTTGTTAATAGACTCCAACAGTACATTAAAAGGATTATCCATCATGACCAAGTGGGATTCATACCTGGGATGCAAG
>NW_023250897.1:0-1746 GCF_002007445.2 Ailuropoda melanoleuca
GGATTAAAATAAAAGTAAAATGACTGGAATGCTACAGTTTGTAAGGAAGTATTTCCAAGAATCAGGAACAGCAGCAGAAAAGTGGTGGTCTCTATAAGCCCAGAATAAGAAGGTCTCCAAATGATGGGACTGAGTCCTTAGGATCTCCCCCAAACCACAATAATACCCTCACCCTAGTCTAGCACCTCACTTCATTCTGAAATCCTTCTAAGGGGACACAGAACCTTTCCCAAGGAAGACAACGATGAATATTGTAGTGCAAATTCTGCAGGACAAGCCAAGAAAAAGCATGTTCAGAGTAAGGTGTAAATGCTAATATGGTCGTTATTTGAGAGAAGTTATTGATGATCCTGGGGAAGGAGACAGTCAGTTCCAACTGAATTTACATACTTTTCCCATTTCGTGGAAGAGAGATGAGGACAGTGAGGGACAGGTACGGAATCTGGTGTGGACTCCAAGACACACAAACCAGAAAACCAATAAAAACATAAACTAGAGCCTCATGTCATCCTCAGAGACTTCCCTCTCAGTGGGGAACACCAAACAATGTGTGTTTTATTTTTTTTGCTGGTTTAAGAGGTCAAAACTGAGTGCGATCGGGCAATCAGTTTTGTAATATGGCTGCAACAGACGTCCAACATTAGCCTCCTAACCCAATGACCATAATGCCATTTTGAAATATAAACCTGAAAAATGCACATACAACTTACAAAGACAAGGGCCAAGAACTCTTTCTACATGAGGGGCTGCTGCTAAGTTCATGTGGAACCACGTAATGGCCTCCTTGGATCATTCCTCTGACGGTGGCTTTTCTACTCCTTATAACCTCTCTTCTGTTGTGTGTGAGATCACCCCAAACTGAATGCATTGACAGTAGAACATTGTTTATAGAGTTCATAGGCTTTGCTGCAGTACCGGTGATTATTGAATGCATGTACGACTAGGTGTATAGTTAAATGAATGAAGATGACTTTGTGAATTAAAAATTCAAGTTCCGTTCTGACATCAATACCCTAACTCCCAGGCTTTCCTTTCCTAGGACACCCTATAGCTCCGTCATTACTGTTTTCTGGGTCTCCGGTCACCATGCTCAGGGTGCGCGTATACAAAAGAGAAAATGAGTACCGGAGCTATTTAAAAAAGAAGAGGATGAAGATGTCGAATATTAATGAATTCTCTCAAGGAAAACTTATTGATAGACAGCAGATTTTCCTAGCCTAAAAACTGGAGATAAACGGGGTCACATTGCTCTCCAGGCACGGCGATGGGCTAAACTGGGCATAAAATATAATCAAAGTAGAAAACATGATTGTACTGGGAAATTCAGATTAAGGTGTGGACAGTTGTATTTTCACGTCAAGGCAGATATTAACACGATCAATGTCAAGAGGACCTGTATTCACAGGAGAAGAAATGCTGAGATAAAATTATTTTCCAAATAAAAAGAATATTTTTCTAAGATATTTTACATTTAAATTCATTTTTATTAAGTAAAAAGAAAACAAAAAATTGGTAAGGTCAGAGTTGGCTGATTGAGATGAAACAAGCTCCTCTGTGTCCTGGAAATACCCTTCTCATCAAATACACTCAACAGTCAGGGTAGAGGCAGACTTGGAGGAACTGTTACATTTCAAAAATCCTATGAAATACTTTTTAGTTAACATGATATAACCAACTGCTATGTGTACGCCAATGTGGTATGAATAAAAGAAAAAATATCTTGGGGTGGGTAAAGAGTTGATAAAT
>NW_023250897.1:5023-5565 GCF_002007445.2 Ailuropoda melanoleuca
CTCAGCATCAGGAATGCTCATTGCTGCCCTAAGCCTAAGAACTCTGGCCCTGGGGCCCCCAGACTTACCCACTGAAGATCCCTCCTGGGTCCTAGTGACAGACGAACTCTGGAATCTGCCTCTAAGGCAAACCTCCTTCTCCCTAATCGGGAGTACTGGGAGCAGTTTGTTCCCATATAAACCTCGACTGTAACAACATTCATTTTCAAAAATATGTTTAAAGTTGGGGCACTCACCCAATGGTATGATGTCATCTCCAAATCCAACCCCTTCCAAATCCATCCTTCCTGCCAAATTCCCTAACAGTCCATATCTTAAAAAGAATCAGGAGAAATGCTTGTCCTTGTCTCTCTGGGAACATCTTCCTGCAGGCCATCAGCTACAAGCATTTTCATGCATCCTAGATTGCAAAGGTACCCACCAACTTTAAAAGGGGCAGTGAGTTTGCAGATTCCAGATTACAGAATTTTACATACTGATTGGGGCAGACTTGGTTCCTATCCCAGGTTTATTAAATTATTGAGGAGGAAATGTAGGGTGCG
>NW_023250898.1:0-1204 GCF_002007445.2 Ailuropoda melanoleuca
TCTTCTGGAAGTCCATGCTACCAACACCAGAAGCATGTGAAGTCAGCAAGCTGAAAAGGGGAAGGCAGCATTAAGGATCACAAATCTGACAAGTTGTCCACATGGTAGCTAACGGGTGGAAAGGAAAGGAAAGCTTTATGAGTGGAAAGTAAAGGTAGGTAGAAACATACTTATTGGTTTGTTTGTGATTACGGTTATGAAAGAAATGTGTGTGTGTGTGTGTGTGTGTGTGTGTGTGTGTGTGTGTGTTAAATGATAAGATCTTCTCTGTTTAGTTGGCTCTGTGACCATGGAAAAAGTCAACCAAACCAGGAGTGTCTCCGAGTTCATCCTCCTGGGACTCTCCTCCCGGCCTGAAGACCAGAAGCCACTCTTTATCCTCTTCCTCACCATGTACCTAGTCACCATAATAGAGAACCTACTCATCATCCTGGCCATCCACTCTGACCCCCAGCTCCAGACTCCCATGTATTTCTTCTTGAGTTTCCTGTCCTTCACTGACATTTGCTTTACAACAACAATTGTCCCCAGGATGCTAGTGAACTTCCTGTCAGAGAAGACCATCTCCTATGCTGGGTGTCTGACACAGATGTATTTCATTTATGCTCTGGGCAACACTGACAGTTGCCTTCTGGTGGTCATGGCCTTTGACCGCTATGTGGCCATCTGTGACCCCTTCCACTATGTCACCACCATGAATCACTGCCGCTGTGTCCTGCTGGTGGCCTTTTCCTGCTCACTTCCTCACCTCCACTCACTCCTACACACACTGCTACTGAATCGTCTCACTTTCTGTGACTCCAATATTATCCATCATTTCTTCTGTGACATCAACCCTCTGCTAAAATTGTCCTGCTCTTCCACATTTGTCAATGAAATCATGATAATGTCAGAAGGTTCTGTTGTTTTGGTGACCCCCCTTTCTGTGCATTACTTTATCTTACATGCGNCTTTCTGTGCATTACTTTATCTTACATGCGAATTTTTATCACAGTTCTTAAGATCCCCTCAGCTTCTGGGAAACGCAAAGCCTTCTCCACTTGTGGCTCTCACCTCACTGTGGTAACACTCTTTTATGGAAGTATCTTTTATGTCTATTTACAGCCCTTGTCCACCTACACTGTTAGAGATCGTGTGGCAACACTTGCCTACACAGTTTTGTCCTCCTTGCTAAATCCTTTTATCTACAGTCTGAGAAACAAAG
>NW_023250899.1:0-1972 GCF_002007445.2 Ailuropoda melanoleuca
GTCAAGAAACCTTGGCTATCATGGAGTCATTGAAGCTAGGGAGCAGCCCAAGATTAGACAAAGAGAACATACAGGGACAGAAGAATAAGGGCCAGGATCAAAACCTTTAGAATGACAACATCTGTTGAGGGGAACATGGGAAGAAGTGTAATAAGGAGACAGCGAAGAGAATGTGAAACCAGGAAAGGGTAGTGGCACAGGAGCCACAGAGGAGAGTGAGGGGCCAAGTTGCTGAGGTTGTGAAAGAGAAAGTGCCCATAGGGTTTGAGGATACATGCGCCATTGGTGGCCTTGATTAGAACAATTCCACTAGGAGGAGGTACAGGAGCCAAAGTCCAATGAATCAAGGATGGAGGAGAAAGAGCATGATGGAAGCCGAAGGTGTAGACAGTTCACGTAGCTTAGTGGTGAATATTAGGACCAGCTAGCTGAGGAGGAGTTAGGGTCATGGAAGGTCCTGAAGATACAAGAGAGCGATGGTTTATTATTGCTAGTGTTGTTTACAGGCACGAGCCACACAGCCCAGGCACCTGGCTTTCTGGAGGAGGCGGTGCCGCCCTTTCCTTGTAACCGGCGGCCATGTTCTCCCACAGATGTGCAATATTTTGTCACTTGAGTTCACTCAGAACTCAAAAAGATGTAAGCTGATAAAGCCCAATGTTCAGAGTTTTTTAGAACCATCTTGAAGATTTACACGTTCCCTAACACAACGACTGTTTCATCAATTTTTGGAGAAGTTCCTTTTCCCTTCTCAATTTACCTGTTCGATGGCTTATAAAACTTTCATGCTAATAGCACAGGAAATTCAAATAGTGACAGATAAGTAGAAGAAAGAGAACATCAATCTGCACCTGATTAATCTATGTGAATTTGCGAAGCTGACGGTTGAACAACGGCTGGATTCTGGATTCCCTCTGCTAAAGATCCGCATCCTGGCTGCCTATAGGACCGTTGTAAATGCCATGGGAGCACAGGGATTCTGACTCAAGCTGGTGCTGGTTTGCTTCCAGCTTGAGGTCTGGCACTACTACCACTCTGCCAGCTGTGTAGATAAAATTCCACTCTACTTCTCAGGAAGGTTACCAGGGTCTTGGGACATTGCCCCACCACTGGGGTGAGTTTGAGCAAAAGCTCAGATTTTATTCCTGATGGTCCATGAACTGGCCTTACATTGGCTTCTGTCGAGAAGGACCTCTTCAGAGGCCATGGAAGGCAGCTCGTGCAGCCCTGTGCTCCGGATGTGGCACTGTGCCTGGTTAAGCTGGGGGAGGGGAGCAGGAGACCTGCTTTTGTTGAAAGTATTCCCCTCTGTGTTGTTCTTTCCCAACTCAGTCCCTGGTCCCAGGTCCCCAGTGTTCTTCATCTTACTGAATCTTCCATCTCATGCCTCCCAGTCCCCAGCTTGGGGAGTAGTTCTCTGCTCTCATCTGGTGTTTTCTCTCATTATTTGGGTCCATTCCAGGAGTCCTTTCCACATCCCTCAGAGTGGAAGATAATGAAAATCAATATCAGAATGATTCTTTTTACCTTCACTTTCTGTTGTCATGCCCCTCACCTAGACAGCAAGTCTATAACGAGGGGAAGGAAGGAAGGGAATATTGAGAAGGAATAAAGCACAATAAAGCAAAATGCCCCCATTCCAATAGCCAGCTCTTGGACAGCTCAGACTGGCAGCGAGGGTGTGAGCTTGGAAACCAGGCTCCCCTCTGTCCTAGAGCGAGTACAGTCATGAAGAGCCTCTGAAGAAGTGTCCATGAAAGGAAGGAGTGGTCTGCTCCCTGCACAGGATGTGTCACAACATGTACACTCTGGGGCTGGGGAAATGGCTGGCAGGACAGAGTCTTAACAGCCCTGATCATGACCTTCCTGAGGGCCCCGATGCCTGCGGTTTCCCAGAGAGAAAAGGGTGATCCTCACAGGCAGACTTTGACCTCTGATTCTCATCTTAGAAGGACTTTTGGGGCCCCTTTGC
>NW_023250900.1:0-171 GCF_002007445.2 Ailuropoda melanoleuca
TTTCTGACGGACGTGTTTTGGGCCTTTTCGTTCCATTGCCGCCGCATTTTTGACAGGATTTCCCCAGGGAGAAAACATTTCGTAGGAAGCGGGTTTTGGCCGAATTGCCTTTCTCAGTGCTGTGTTCTTCGTGTTTCATTCACGGTACCAAAACACCTTGATCCCTGTTCC
>NW_023250900.1:562-840 GCF_002007445.2 Ailuropoda melanoleuca
TCTGACGGACGTGTTTTGGGCCTTTTCGTTCCATTGCCGCCAGCAGTTTTGACAGGATTTCCCCAGGGAGCAAGCATTTCGTTGGAAGCGGGTTTTCGCCGAATTGTCTTTCTCAGTGCTGTGTTTGTCGTGTTTCATTCACGGTACAAAAACATCTTGATTCCTGTTCCATGTTCGAAAAGGCCGTCGTGATTTCAAGGGCATTCCCCTCACACTTTGTTTCTTGGTTCTAAGGGCTGGATCCTCCGCAGGCCACTACACCCAATGTGGAATCGGGG
>NW_023250900.1:869-1565 GCF_002007445.2 Ailuropoda melanoleuca
AGGCTGCTGTTCGCTGGAGGTGTTTTCCTGGACGCTCTGCTTTATTAACAATGAGAAGGGTGCTGAGTGCTCGAAAATCCTGAACCTTTTCATTCATACTCCCTTACTCACGAGAGCTGATGATCGTTGATATTTCCCTGGACTGTGTGGGGCCTCAGATACCACTATGGGGCACTCTCGTCAGGCTTCCGCGACCACTTTCCCTCATGTTTCCCTATTCACGAAGGGTGATGATAGTGCTAAGACGGTCCCTGTACGGTGTTGTTTCTGACGGACGTGTTTTGGGCCTTTTCGTTCCATTGCCGCCAGCAGTTTTGACAGGATTTCCCCAGGGAGCAAACATTTCGTTGGAAGCGGGTTTTGGCCGAATTGTCTTTCTCAGTGCTGTGTTCGTCGTGTTTCACTCACGGTACCAAAGCACCTTGATTCCTGTTCCACCTTCCATAAGGCCGTCGTGACTTCAAGGGCTTTCCCCTCACACTTTGATTTCTTGGTTCTAAGGGCTGCATCCTCCCCATCCCCTACACACAATGTGGAATCGGGGTCCCAAGTGAAAAGGCTGCTGTTCGCTGGAGGTGTTTTCCTGGACGCTCTGCATTATTACCAATGAGAAGGGCGCTGAGTGCTCGAAAATCCTGAACCTTTTCATTCATGCTCCCTTACTCACGAGAGATGATGATCGTTGATATTTCCCTG
>NW_023250900.1:1707-1918 GCF_002007445.2 Ailuropoda melanoleuca
ACGTGTTTTGGGCCTTTTCGTTCCATTGCCGCAGCAGTTTTGACAGGATTTCCCCAGGGAGCAAACTTTTCGTTGGAAGCGCGTTTTGGCCGAATTGTCTTTCTCAGTGCTGTGTTCGTCCTGTTTCATTCACGGTACCGGAACACCTTGATTCCTGTTCCACCTTCCATAAGGCCGTCGTGACTTCAAGGGCTTTCCCCTCACGCTTTCT
>NW_023250901.1:0-155 GCF_002007445.2 Ailuropoda melanoleuca
TGCTTGTATGGGCCTGGGACGTATCCTGTCACACCTGCCATGGCAATGGAACGAAAAGGCCAAAGGCGAGTCTGTCAGAAACAACACCGTGCAGAGCCAGTCTTAGCACAATCAGCAGCCTTCGTGACTGGGGATCCATGAGGGAAATTGGTCGC
>NW_023250901.1:286-586 GCF_002007445.2 Ailuropoda melanoleuca
TTCGAGGACTCAGCGCCCTTCTTCTTGGTAATCAAGCAGAGCGTCCAGGAAAACACCTCCAGCGAACATCAGCCTTTTCCCTGGGGACCCTGATTCCACACTGCTTGTATGGGCCTGCGACGTATCCTATCACACCTGCCGTGGCAATGGAACGAAAAGGCCAAAGGCGAGTCCGTCAGAAACAACACCGTGCAGACCCAGTCTTTGCAATATCATCAGCCTTCGTGAGTAGGGATCCATGAGGGAAAGTGGTCGCGGAAGACTGACGAGCGTGCCCACTAGTGGTCTCTGAGACACCAC
>NW_023250902.1:0-182 GCF_002007445.2 Ailuropoda melanoleuca
AGACCACTATGGGGCACTCTCGTCAGGATTCCACGACCACTTTCCCTCATGTTTCCCTATTCTCGAAGGGTAATGATAGTGCTAAACGGTCCCTGTACGGTGTTGTGTCTGACGGACGTGTTTTGGGCCTTTTCGTTCCATTGCCGCCAGCAGTTTTGCCAGGATTTCCCCAGGGAGCAAAC
>NW_023250902.1:413-572 GCF_002007445.2 Ailuropoda melanoleuca
GCTGCTGTTCGCTGGAGGTATTTTCCTGGATGATCTGCTTTATTACCAATGAGAAGGGCGCAGAGTCCTCGAAAATCCTGAACGTTTGCGTTCATGCTCCCTGACTCACGAGAGATGATGATCGTTGATATTTCCTTGGACTGTGTGGTGTCTCAGAGA
>NW_023250903.1:0-1949 GCF_002007445.2 Ailuropoda melanoleuca
ATTTAAGTAATTTATATGTATTAAACCTGTAGTTTCAGATCTATTATTATTTAAGATGAAATTGGAGAGGAAGGGAAACTGATTTAAAGAAAAAAATTTTTTTTAATAAATGAAGGTGTTCAGGAATGTGGCTGAAACCAGGAGAGAAGCACGCACAGGCCTGGGAGCCATGGGATTGGACGTGAGATCGGAGATCCACCCCCGCGGCACCTGCAGCCACCTGCGCGCATGCGCTCAACTGAGCTGTGATGCGGGAGGGGCTGGTGGGCCATGGGCTGGGGGAGGAGGGCTTCTGACATTCTCCAAACAGCAACGCCGTTTCCAGAGCCTTTCATGCGTCATCGCATTTTCCATAATGATCCTGCGAAGGAGAGCTTGGTCTCCTTACTTTTTCGACAAGGAAGAGACAGAGGTTATACACTCATCCAAGGTAACACACTTATTAATCCCACGCATATGAAGTGGCTCATCTGGCCTCAAAATGCGGCTGCTCGGATTCACTGCCACCCAAGAGAAGGCATCCCCGTGGTGAGTTACCTCCCTTCCACCCAGCAGAATGAGAAAACGTTAAGAACATACTCTGCAAAGAACATTAAACTTTTATACTTTAAAATTTCAAAAATGCTTCCACAACCATCAACATCTAGTTACCTTAAGGTATTACTTTCATTTGACAGATGAAGAAAACAGGTCCAGAGATGTTCAGCAAGTTAGGCAAGGTCATTCAGCAAGTGAGCAATAGAGGCAGGATCGGAACTGAGGTTTTCACACTGTTGTTCCAAAAGCTCAGAATCCTGTTCCATGTCCTTTCTAGGATGCCAAGTCAAAGAGCCCAAACTTTCCCAAAGAACTGCTTCAGAGAGTGGGAGGAAAGGAGCTCCAGAGAGGTCTGATGACCTCTAGAATTACAGGGGCATCCCACCCAGCAAGAGTCGACCCCAGAGTTCAGGAGAGCAATGTCCATCCCATCTCCATAGCTGAGGAAGGTGCCCTCACATGGCGAGTGTGTGGATGCCAGCGGTTATGGACCGTACACAGTGTCATCTCCTGGAGATCGACATCTGGCTGTACATGTAGCCATCGTTACTATTTCTGTCGACCAGAGCTCTCTCAGCCTTTTCCAGCTGAATCATACACTCCTTCAGGAAAGGGATCAAGCCTCTTTCTCTTCACACCCAACTCCCCTCCTTTCATAAAGCCAGCCCTGAAGGACGTTAGATGTATTCATCATCCCGTCAGTCATCACCAACGCCTTCTTCTTTTGTTAACACTGGGTCAAACTGTGNCCAATGCCTTCTTCTTTTGTTAACACTGGGTCAAACTGTGGGTTCTGCCTGCCTGTCTACCACTAAGTTCCAGCGACTGAGTGTGTGGGCTCTGGAGAGAGACTTCCTAAATTAACAGACCAGTTCTCAACCTTGGGCAAGCTACTTACCCTCTCTGAGATTCAGTTCCTCCTCCATCAAAGGGGAATGACACTAATGCCCACTACTCACGGTATTAGGGGCCCAGCTCAGTTAATCTGTATGAATCCTTTCTCTTGGATCCCTTATCCATTCTTCAAGACTCAGTTTAGACATCATCGCCTCCAGGAAGCCTTCCTGGACACACCTACCCTCCCACCCGCGGTGGCTACTACCACATCCACCACACAGCAGATGTTCAATAAATATTTATCAAGTGAACGTTTAAGGGGAATTTCCCAAACGAAGGAGAATCTTCAGAGCGCAAAAGAAGAAAGATGAATTATTGGAATGGCAATGGGAGGACCCCTCTCCGGTAGTCCAGGGAGCCTGTGCAGGACACCTGCGAGCCCCCCACGAGTGCACACTGTATTGGGGAATGCCTCTATCACCCACACACAGGACTGTTCTGCAAGCTGACAAGACTTACAATAAGGCCTGCCTGCCAGCCATTTCCAGATACGTGCATGTCTCAGTGAGGCAGCC
>NW_023250904.1:0-164 GCF_002007445.2 Ailuropoda melanoleuca
TGTTTTTCCACCTTTTTGTGTCTTCTTCAATGTCTTCCAAGAGTGCTGTGTAACGGATAAAGAAAGGGGGGGTAATCAGAAGGGGGAATGAACCATGAGAGACTATGGCCTCTGAGAAACAAACTGAGGGCTTCAGAGGGGAGGGGGGTGGGGGAATGGGATAG
>NW_023250904.1:356-1972 GCF_002007445.2 Ailuropoda melanoleuca
TGACTAACAGAATATAATAAAAAAAAATTAAAAAAATAAAATACAATTTTGTCAAAAAAAATGTATTAAAAAAGAGTGATTTGTAGTTTCTAGAATATAGATCCTTTACATCTCTTGTTAATTCCGAGATAACGTATGATTTTTGGTGTTACTAAAACTAATTTCTCTTTCTTCCATCTCACTGTTCATGTAGAGAAATGCAACTGATTTCTGAGCATTGATTTTGTATTCCGCCACTTTGCTGAATTGCTCTATAAGTTCTAGTAGTTTGGGGGTGGAGTCTTTCGGGTTTTCCATATAGAGTATCATGTCATCTGTGAAGAGAGACAGTTTGACTTCTTCTGGGCCAATTTGAACACCCTTTATCTTTTTTTGTTGTCTGATTGCTGTTGCAAGAACTTCTAGTATTATGTTGAATAATAATGGCATGAGTGGGCATCCTTGTCCTGTTCCTATCTTAAGAGAAAGGCTTTCAGCTTTTCCCCAGGGAGAATGATATTTGCTGTAGGCTTTTCATAGATGGTTTTTATGAAATTGAGAAATAAGCTCTCTATCCTTATACTCTGAACGGTTTTAATCAGGAAAGGATGCTGTATTTTGTCAAATGCTTTTTCTGCATCAGTTGAGAGGATCATATGGTTCTTGACTCCTTTTTGTTGATATCATCTATCACACTGATCAATTTGTGAATGTTGAACCAACCTTCCATCTCAGGGATGAACCCCAACTCTTCGTGATGGATAATCCTGTAAATGTACTGTTTGATCCTATTAGGTAGGATCTTGTTGAGAATGTTGGCGTCCATATTCATCAGGGATATCGGTCTGTAATTCTCCTTTTTGATGGGGTCTTTGCCTGGTTTGGAGATCAAGGTTAATACAGGCCTCATAGANTTGTTGATATCATTTATCACACTGATCAATTTGTGAATGTTGAACCAACCTTCCATCTCAGGGATGAACCCCAACTCTTCGTGATGGATAATCCTGTAAATGTACTGTTTGATCCTATTAGGTAGGATCTTGTTGAGAATGTTGGCGTCCATATTCATCAGGGATATCGGTCTGTAATTCTCCTTTTTGATGGGGTCTTTGCCTGGTTTGGAGATCAAGGTTAATACAGGCCTCATAGAATGAGTTTGGTAGTTTTGCTTCTGATTCTATTTTTTGAAACAGCTTCAGGAGAATAAGTATGATTTCTTCTTTGAATGTTTGGTAGAATTCCCTGGGGGAATCCGTCAGTCCCTGGGGCCTTGTTTTTGGGAAGGATTCTGATTGCTGCTTCAATCTCTTCAAAATTAATCAGTCTCTGTAAAAAATCAATTTCTTCCTGTTTCAGTCTCAGTAATTTATAGGTTTCCAGGAAGGCATCCATTTCTTCCAGGTTGTTTAATTTATGGGCATAAAACTGTTGATAAAAGTTTCTGATGATCCTTCCTATTTCATTGGTGGTGGTTGTGACGCCTCCCCATTCATTCACAATTTTATTAATTTGGGTCCTTTCTCTATTCTTTTGAATAAGTCTTGCCAGTGGATTATCAGTCTCATTTATTCTTTCAAAGAAACAGCTTCTAGTTCTGTTGATCTGCTCTACTGTGCTCCTGGTTTCTAATTCAT
>NW_023250905.1:0-175 GCF_002007445.2 Ailuropoda melanoleuca
TGGTCAAGTTTCATTCTTTTGCGTGTAGCTGTCCAATTTTCCCAGCACCATTTATTGAAGAGACTGTCTTTGTTCTACTGGATGTTTTTTTCCTGCTTTATCAAAGATTAGTTGCCCAAGGAGCTGAGGGTCCATTTCTGGGTTCTCTATTCTGTTCCATTGGTCTATGTGTCTG
>NW_023250905.1:366-915 GCF_002007445.2 Ailuropoda melanoleuca
GTATTTTGATCGGGATAGCATTGAAAGTGTAGATTGCTCTGGTGTAGCATGGACATTTTAACTAGTTAATTTTTCTGATCTATGAGTGTGGAATATTTTTCCATCTTTTTGTGTCTTCTTCAATGTCTTTCAAGAGTGATTTGTAGTTTCTAGGATATAGATCCTTTAAGTGGCTGGTTAAGTTAATTCCAAGGTAAGGTATGGTTTTTGGTGCTATTGTGAATGGGATGGATTCCCTAATTTCTCTTTCTTCAGTCTCGTTATTCATGTATAGAAATGCAACTGATGTCTGAGCATTGATTTTGTATCCCGCCACATTACTGAATTGCTCTATAAGTTCTAATAGTTTGGGAGTGGATTCTTTTGTGTTTTCTATATAGAGTATCGTGTCATCAAAAAGAGAGACAGTTTGACTTCTTCTTTGCCGATTTGGATACCTTTGATCCCTATTTGTTGTCTGATTTTGTTGCAAGGACTTCTAGTATTATGTTGAGTAATAGTGGTGAGAGTGGGCATCCTTGTCGTGTTCCTGATCTTAAGGGGAAGGCT
>NW_023250906.1:0-230 GCF_002007445.2 Ailuropoda melanoleuca
AGACTGATTATTGAGAGATATGACTTTAATGATGCCATGTTGCCTGTAAAGTCTTTGTTTCTATAGATTGTAACTTTCTGTTCTCTATCCCTCTTGGGGCCTTTTTACTTTTATAGAACCCCCCTTAATATCTCCTGTAGGGCTGGTTTCGTGGTTACGAAATTGTTCAGTGAATGGTGATATGGAAGGTCCTTATGTCTCCATCAATTCTGAATGACAGCCTTGCTGGA
>NW_023250906.1:267-939 GCF_002007445.2 Ailuropoda melanoleuca
TTTTTTTCTCTGAAAGAGCTTTAAAAATGCCCCCCCAACCCTTTCTCTCATTCCAGGTCTGTGTAGACAGGTCTGATATAATTCTAATACCTTTGCCTTGGTATGTGAGAAATTTCTTTGCCCTGGCCGCTTTCAATACTGTATCCTTGAATCTAATATTTGACAATTGCACTATGATGTGACGTGTTGTAGATTTGTGGTGATTGAGCTTGGGAGGGGTCAATGTTTCCTTTGCTAGATTAGGGATGTTTTCAGCCACAATTTGTTCAAATATCTCTTCTAGACCTCTGTTTTTCTCCATCCCTCAGGGATGCTGATGATTCTGACATTGGAACATTTCATTGAGTCAGTAATCTCCTGTAACCTACATTCCTGAGCATGGATTTTTTAAAGTCCAGATTCTATTTTGGCTTTTTCTTCTACTAACCCATCCTCCAATTCACTGATATATTCTTCTGCCTCATTCACTCTGGCCATCAGATCCTCTATTTTTGACTGCATTTGGCTCATAGAATTTTTAATTTCTGCCAGATTCACTCTCATATCTGCCCTTAGAGATTCNAACTCTCATATCTGCCCTTAGAGATTCTATATTCTCAACAACATTTTCGTTAATACTTTTTTCAAGTCTACACATCATCTTGACCATTGTTACTCTGAATTCCATTTCTG
>NW_023250907.1:0-461 GCF_002007445.2 Ailuropoda melanoleuca
TGTGAGACAGGAATCCATCAAAATTCTAGAGGAAAACATAGGCAAAAACCTCTACGACATCAGCCAGAGCAACCTTTTTCTCGACACATTTCCAAAGGGAAGAGAAACAAAAGATAAAATGAACTTATGGGACTTTATCAGGATAAAAAGCTTCTGCAGAGCCATGGAAACAGTCAAAAAAAACTAAGAGGCAGGCCACGGAATGCTAGAATATATTTGCAAAGGACACTACAGATAAAGGACTGGTATCCAAGATCTACGAAGAACTGCTCAAACTCAATACATGAGAAACAAATAAACATCATAAAATGGGCAGAAGATATGAGCAGACATTTTTCCAATGAAGACATACAAATGGCTAACAGACACATGAAAAATGTTCAAAACTCTGTAGCCATCAGGGAAATTCAAATCAAAACCACACTGAGATACCACCTTACACCAGTTAGAATGGCAAAAAT